>NC_081554.1:157985152-158285152 GCF_963082655.1 Stomoxys calcitrans
CAGAGCAAATCTTTTCTTATATCCTTTTTTGCCTAAGAAGAGATGCCGAGAAAAGAACTCGACAAATGCGATAGATGGTGGAGGGAACATAAGATTCGGCCCGGCCGAACTTAGCTCGCTTTTACTTGTTTATTTTTATACACACCACCGTAGGATGGGGGTATACTAATCTAGTCATTCTGCATGTAGCACCTCGAAATGTTGATCTAGGACCCCATAAAGTATATATATTCTCGACATCTTGAGTCGATTTAGCCATTTCCGTCCGTTCGTCTCTCGAAATCACGATAGCGGTCGAATGCGTAAAGCTAACCGCTTAAAATCTTGCACAGATACTTAATATTGATGTAGGGTAGGGAGATTGCAAATGGCTCATATCGGTTCAGATTTGGATATTACTTCCATATAAACCGATCTCCTAATATGATTTCCTGAGCCCCTGGAAGCCGCAATTTTTGTTCGATTTGACTGACATTTTGCACATATCGTTCCGTAATGCCAAGTACAGTCCAAATCGGTCAAGAGTCTGATATAGCTTCCATATAAACCGATCATCCGATTAGACTACTTGAGCCCCTGGAAGGCGCATTTTTGTGTGATTTGGCTGAAATTTTGCATGTAGTGTTCTTTTATTACTTCCAACAACTGTGCTTAGTATGGTCTAAATCGGTGTATAACCTGATATAGTTCACATTTCATCGAAATCGAAAAAAAAAAAATTACGGCGCCCAGGGGCTCAAGAAGTCAAATCGGGAGATCGGTTTATATGGAAGCCATACCCACATCTGAACTGATATGGCCCATTTGCAAACCCCAACGATTTACTTCAATAAGAAGTATCTTTGCAAAATTTCAAGTGGCTAGCGCTACCGGTACTCGCTTGACCGCTTTCGTGATTTTGACAGACGGACGAACACGGCTAGATCGACTCAGAATATCGAGACGATCAGGAATATATATGTACTTTATGGGCTCTTAGATCAATATTGCGATGTGTTACAAAACGGAATGAATAGATTGGTACATCCTATGGTGGTGGGCATAAAAAAAAAAAACAAAATATCAATAACAATTTTCCTAGACCAAATGTCTTAGACTAAAGCTCCATGAAATTTCTGTCGACAAATTTTTCACTAAATGCAAAAGTTTCTTTAAAGTTTCCCTAAGGACAAAATTTCCATGACATTTTCTCTATAGACCAAATTTGAATTTCAATGAATATTATCCTACACCTGTTGCCTTTTATCAACACACGTAATCTTTATATAATTACTCCGTTTCTCGAACATCATAAATCTTCACACCCCAAACTAAGGATTAGGTGGCCCAACATCAATGGCCTTTGAAAAGAAGTTGAACCGAACACAAAAACCCCTATATCAAAAACTAAAGGCAATAAAAAAGAAAATTAGCCGACAAATTAAAATGAACATGGAGTCAAGGAAAATACACCAAAGAAATGAAACCAACATCGAAAATAAAGCATTTAACAAAAGAAGTAAGAGCAGGGCTTTAGTATAAAAAAGTCACTTCAACCGAAGCCAATAAATTTTGTTAAAGGCAAGCAGACCACGATATATAAGAGAAACGACGTAGTACATTCGAAAGGAAATACGTCACATTAGAGCACATTAATGGAAAATTACGATCTAAAGAGCCAGAAGAAGAATGAAAAAAAAAATAATAGAAGAAGGAGGAAAATATATTTTCGATTAAGCATTTATTTCACAGCAAGACATTCGAAATGCTGGGGTTGAGCTGCAGTGTTGGCAGGGAGTCAAAGGTAACAGCTGAACTACCTTTGTCGGCTGCGGCGTCTTACCTTAAACAAAGAATTGCAGGGATGAGCATTACTGTTGCTACTGTTAGCCAAATGCCACACACACACTCTGATTCAGCCATGTTCCTTTTGCCTCAACACAGACTCGTTCAAGTGGCACAGGAAACAAGTGTTGGGTCATCAGGGTGCCACCACACATGTGGTGCCACAGAATGATGGTGATGACGACGTTCATTGGTGATGTTTAAGATAATGATGACCACGTTCAGATAGGTGAGTTGATAATGAAAATGCCCTCCGAACAAAAGGGAACATTGTTCTGTGTATTTTCTAAGGCTCCGCGGGTAGCCTTATGTCGTCGGCGTCATACAAGCCATATAAATGTGTTGAAGGAATTTTCTTCACAAAGTTCGGATTTAGCTGAAGTGCAGTTTTTTATTCTTATTTTGAGAGCATAAAATAATGCTATTGAAAAAATATGGAATCTGTGAAATGAGAAGTGAATCATGCATTCACAAAACTTTCCAGAAGAGTTTGATATATCTGTATTTAGTTTTTATCTGGCTTTACAAATTACTGATAAAAATAATTATCGTTGCTTGGATGAACAGTTCCTATAAAATTGTTTTCGTCGATCTGAAAAAAATATTAATTTAAGCAACGAAATCTTTAAGGGTAAGAAAAGTTGCCTCATGTCTGGTATTGTGTCCCAACTTAGTGCCGACGCCTGGTAGCCGCGAAAGACGGACAATGACATTGGAAATGCTTCAACGTCTCATCATCCTCCTCACATGCTCTACACATTCTATCACTTGCCGCATCGATTTTGCATAAATAAGCTCGTAGTCCTATGTGTCTTACACTGACCTCCATCTTACTTCCTTTCAGTAATAGCCGCGTCTTTTCATGATCTGGATCTCCCAATAGGATTTTGATCTGGATCTCCCAATGGGATTTCCTACCGACCGTTTCGCTGTTCCACAGTATTACATACACGTTCGTCGCCCACACTCTTAACTTGGACTTTGCTGGGCGTCCATAGCTCCTGAATTAATGATGGTTCCATTGTCGGGCGTCCATAGCTCCTGAATTTAGGATGGTTCCATTGTCGGGTCCCTTTTCGTTAGGCTGTATTGAGTTTCCTGTCATTGCACTGTCTGATGTTCTAATATTAGGATCTTAGTCCATCCTAGTCTTCCGAATCTTGAGTAAATGGGTTTATATGGAATGGGTGATGGTCATAGGCTGAGCTGCATTGAGTTCCCTGTCCCTGCACTTTCTGATGTTTCAATATTAGGATCTTTGGCTTTCCTAGTCTTTAAAATTCTGAGAAAATCGATGATGGTCCTATCGTCGCATCAATTCGTTGGTCTGTATTAAGTCTTCCGTTACTGCACTGCTTGATGTTTTAATATTGAGATCTTTGCTTTTTCTAGTCTTTCCAGCATTGAGACAGTCGGTGATGGTCTCGTCGTTAGCCTCCTGTTCATCAGGCGGTATTGAGTCACCTGCTACTGCACGGCCTGATGCCTCAATATGAGGATCTTTATCAATGCTAGTCTTCCCAATCTTGAAAAAGACAGTCTTGGTCCAGTAAAACGACATCCCTTTTGCCTTAACCAAATTTGTCAGGGAGACTTGTTCAATTCCCGCCACAAGGGGAGTTCCTTCCACCTTCTTCGCGATGTGAAAGACCTCCCATTTCTCCGCGACCAAACCTTGGTTTTGCTTCTCGTGGTTTGCCGTTGCCTTCGTGAGCTTGGGTTTGACCATCTTTCGCATCAAGTCGAGCTTTATGCCTTCACAGGTACTGTGGATACTTCCGCAGTGTGGATATTTCCACAGATATTGTGTGACGCATACAATATACACGCAGATCATCATTTGACACATAGTTTAAATCATACAGAAAGACCTTGTTAAAAATTTTGTGAAGATTGGGATTTGGCTATAGTGTTCGAAGGCATAAGAATACTTCACGTACCAAATTTCAGCAAAATTGGATGAAATTGAGGTTTCTAAGGGCTAAAGACATCAAATCAGGGGATCGGATTTTATGGGAACTATATCAGTGAATAGACCGATTGGGATCATACTTGGCAAGATTGTTGAAAGTCGGCGGAACAGAGGTCTTTGTACAAAATATCATCCAAATCGGATAAAAATGTTTTCTTTTAGGACCACAAGTAGTGAAAACCGGGGCCGATTTGGTTCATTTGCAATACTCAATGACCTATATAATAAGTAGTGACCTACAAATAGTATATGCGCAAAATTTCAATCGGCTAGTTTGCGGATTCTATCTACTATAAACTCCATCTATCCTTCACTAAACTAGGTAAAAAAATCTTTATTTTTTATCGAAATATTGATCAGTTCGCCAATGGCCTAGAAAAAATGTCTGCCTAGAAAATGTTCTTTGCCAAATTTTAGACTAATTTGAGTAAAAATTTTAATTTCAGAACTGCACCTTAAATTGAACGAACTCAATCATAATCGGCACAGTTGTAAATATATAGGTCGGCACAGTTGTAGACAGGTCAAATTCTTGAGCTTCTAGAGAGCGCAATTCTTATCGGATTTAACTGAACTGTTGCACATATCGTTTTGGTAAAACTTTCAACAACTGTCCCATTTGCCTGAAATTTTGGAAGTGGTTTTCTTATATGACTTCTAACAGCCATGACAAATACAGTCCATATCGGTCAATTACTTGATATGTCACGTATATACATTTGAAAAAGTCATTCAAAGAACTTGAAAATTTCAATCCATGGTTGAGTTAAGATTCGGTCCGGCCGAACTTATCACACTTTTACTTGTTTAACCTTAAGATGTTTAGTTTGCAGATTGGTCTTTATGGGAGCTATGTCAAAATATAGGCCGATATGGATCATATACGGCGTGTAAGCTGATGAGTACATTAAAAAATATTTTTCCAAATTTCGGCAATTTTGGAAACGATTGCTGTGTTATATTCTAGTACTGGATAGACAAGCCGTGAAGGGCAAAAAAAAAACGCAAATAAAGTTTCCAGTGCAAGTTTGTTTGTTTCCTATGATGTGGTAACGCCACATGCCAACCTGTCATTTGTAAAATGCATATTTAAAATTTCCAAGACATGTGTGCGCATATCAGTCCAATAAAATTTATTTAGATTTGTGCACGCAATTGTATAAATAACTAGTTTTAATTATACCCACCTCCATAGGATGTGGGTAGACTACTTTAGTCATTCAGTTTGTATCACTTCGAAATATTCGTCTAAAATCCCACAAGCAATACATATTCGCTCTGACTCGATCTAGCCATGTCTGCAGAAATCACGATAGCGGTCGAACGCGTAAAGCTAGCCGCTTGAAATTTTTCACAGATACTTAATATTGATAAAGGTCGTTGGGGATTGCAAATGGTTCAGATTTAGATATAGCTCCCATATAAACCGATCTCCCGATTTGACTTCTTGAGCCACTGGAAGCCGCAATTTTTGTCCAATTTGGCTAAAATTTTGCACATAGTATGACTTTCAACAACTGTACCAAGTATGGTCCATATCGGCAAAGAACCTTTAATACCTCCCATATAAACCGATCTCCCGATTTGACTTCTTGAGTCCTTGGAAGCCATTTGGCCGATTTCGCTGAAATTGAGCATGTGGTGTTTTGTTATGACTTTCAACAACTGTGCCTATTACGGTCCAAATCGGTTAATAACCTGATATATCTCCCATGTAAACCGGTTTTTCGATCATCTTTGTTTGGTTCCTAGAAGCTTGAAGGTGTTGTATATGGCAAGAATGGCCTTTCTTACACATTGCAAAATATTGGATTTGAAGTTCCGTATCCTGTCCAGCAAAACACCCAGGTATTTTGCGCATTCTGTAAATGGAACACTTTCTCCACCCAAGCAAACAGGTTCCACTTTAGGTAACTTGCATCTCCTTCCAAGAATAACTACTTCAGTCTTGCACGGATTTACTAATTTTAGGCCTTTTTCTTTCAGAGACAATAATATATTGTTAATGACTATATTCCAAAGTAGAGGAGACAGTACACCTCCTTGAGGTGTTCCTCTGCTGACCTATCTTTTTAGATCCACAGATCCCAAGTCTGCCGTAATGCATTCTTTAGTAGAAAGTTATTAATAAACTTTCTTACGGTAGAGTTGATTCCAACTCATTCATGATTGTCGTCGGTTTTACATTATTGAAAGCACCTTCAATGTCATGAAATGCTACCATTCTATATTCCTTGACAGCGAGAGAACCGACTAGATCGTGAAGGGCCGTTTCACTATATATGCATTACTATATGCATGCTGCTGCGACGACAGGCGTTCTCCAGGGATCTTTGCCCTAAGATATGTTTCTATCCAACTCTCAAGAGTCTTCAGCATAAAGGATGACAGACTAATAGGACGAAAATCTTTCGGAATGAAAATGAGCTCCCCCCGGGAATATATGACATGCTGATACAAGCAGAGTATATCTCCCTAAGCCAGGGAGGTAGTCTATCAGACACAGTTTGTAATTCAACCCGTGATACATCATCAGAGCCTAGCGACTTAATAGAGTCGAAACTTCTTATCACCCAAATGATTTTCGGCTCAGACACAATTTCCCTAATAACCTCCGACGATTCAAGTTCAGTGACAACCTCTTCTGGTCCCACGTTGTCCGTTGGAGAATTTCACGGGAAATGTATATCAACGAATAGTTCTAGTGTTTCCCCACTAGACATTGTCCATACTTTCTCTGACTTCTGAATATACCCCACAGTAATAGGTCTCGGGGACAGAATCTTCCTTAGCCTAGAGACCTCAGATGAATCCTCCACGAAGCCGCAGAATTCTACCCAGGATTTGTTCTAAGCCTTTCTCAGATAACCCTTATATTTTCTAAGCTCAGCCTTATGTATGGCCCAATCGTGTGGTGCTCTTGTGGCTTTTGGTCTGTTGAAGAATTTTCTGCAGTCCTTCCTTAGACCAACCAGCTCTGGGGTCTACCATGGCGGTCGCTGTATGCTGCTTGGCTCGGCACTAGGGCATGCTGACATAAGCGAGTCATTCAGGGCCTTCATGATCCGCTTGACTACTACGTGTATATGATCCGTGGTCTCCACTTCCTTCTCTGGTCTAGGAGGGATGGACGTGCAGAATTTGTGCCAAAATTTATCCCAATCCGCCTTTCTTCTGTTTAGCTGAGGAAGCGGTGCATGGAGTTCTTACTAAAATTGGCGTATACCCTATAACAAAATGAAGAAAACTTCGACGAACATACATCAACTAGGGATAAGGAAAATATCAGAAACAAGTAAAAGCGTGCTAAGTTCGGCCGGGCCGAATCTTATATACCCTCCACCATGGATCGCATTTGTCGAGTTCTTTTCCCGGCATCTCTTCTTAGGCAGAAAAGGATATAAGAAAAGAGTTGCTCTGCTATTAAAACGATATCAAGATATGGTCCGGTTCGGACCACAATTAAATTATATGTTGGAGACCTGTGTAAAATTTCAGCCAATTTGTATAAGAATTGCGCCCATTGGGGCTCACGAAGTAAAATAGAGAGAACGATTTATATGGGGTCTGTATCGGGCTATAGACCGATTCAGACCATAATAAATACGTTTGTTGATGGTCATGAGAGGATCCATCGTACAAAATTTCAGGCATATCGGATAATAATTGCGACCTCTAGGGGTCAAGAAGTCAAGATCCCAGATCGGTTTATATGGAAGCTATATCAGGTTATGAACCGATTTGAACCTTATTTGACACAGTTGTTGAAAGTAAAAAAAATACTTCATGCTAAATTTCAGCCAAATCGGATAGGAATTGCGCCCTCTAAAAGCTCAAGAAGTCAAATCCCCAGATCTGTTTGTATGACAGCTATATCAGGTTATGGACCGATTTCAACCATACTTGGCACAATTGTTGGATATCATAACGAAATACTTCGGGCAAAAATTCATTCAAATCGGATAAGAATTGTTCCCTCTAGAGGCTCAAGAAGTCAAGACCCAAGATCGGTTTATATGGCAGCTATATCAGGTTATAGACCGATTTCCACCATACTTGGCACAGTTGTTGGGTATCATAACAAAACACGTCGTGCGAAATTAGTATACCCCCCATCTTATGGTGGAGGGTATAAAAAGCAAATATAGCATGATTTTTTTCAACAAATTGGACCAGAAGAAGACTATCGCAAGTGCGGATACGGAAACTCAAACGATGGAAACACTTCTAGGAGATTTTTTGAATTATGAGGCAGTAACAAGAATCACTGGAAGTGACAATCAAATCGTAAAAGATTAGAAATTATTTTAAATATGGAAAATATGCATCAAAAACTGCAACACTTTTAGCGAAAAAGTTTCCACAGAAGAAATTGACCCCAACTTATTTCTTCAAAACGGCATCAGAAGTCACGAAAAATATTAGGAAAAATTATAGCTTAGAACTGATTAGACTTTTTGACATAGACTCATATACGAATTCTAATGAAAATTTAATTTTTATACCCTCCACCATAAGATGGGGGGTATACTTATTTCGTCATTCTGTTTGTAACTACTCGAAATATTCGTCTGAGACCCCATAAAGTATATATATTCTTGATCGTCGTGACATTTTATGTCGATCTAGCCATGTCCGTCCGTCTGTCCGTCTGTCCGTCCGTCCGTCCGTCCGTCCGTCCGTCTGTCCGTCTGTCCGTCCGTCCGTCCGTCCGTCCGTCCGTCTGTCTGTCGAAAGCACGCTAACTTCCGAAGGAGTAAAGCTAGCCGCTTGAAATTTTGCACAAATACTTCTTATTAGTGTAGGTCGGTTGGTATTGTAAATGGGCCATATCGGTCCATGTTTTGATATAGCTGCCATATAAACCGATCTTGGGTCTTGACTTCTTGAGCCTCTAGAGTGCGCAATTCTTATCCGATTGAGATCAAATTTTGCATGACGTGTTTTGCTATGATATCCAAAAACTGTGCCAAGTATAGTTCAAATCGGTTCATAACCTGATATAGCTGCCATATAAACCGATCTAGGGTCTTGACTTCTTGAGCCTCTAGCGTGCGCAATTCTTATCCGATCAGAATGAAATTTTGAACGAGGTGTTTTGTTATGATATCCAACAACTGTGCCAAGTATGGTTCGAATCGGTCCATAACCTGATATAGCTGGCATATAAACCGATCTTGGGTCTTGACTTCTTGAGCCTCTAGAGTGCGCAATTCTTATCCGATTGGGATGAAATTTTGCACGACGTGTTTTGCTATGATATCCAACAACTGTGCCAAGTAATGTTCAAATCGGTCCATAACCTGATATAGCTGCCATATAAACCGATCTTGGGTCTTGACTTCTTGAGCCTCTAGCGTGCGCAATTCTTATCCGATTGGAATGAAATTTTGCACGACGTGTTTTGTTATGATATCCAACAAATGTGCTAAGTATGGTTCAAATCGGTCTATAACCTGATATAGCTGGCATATAAACCGATCTTGGGTCTTGACTTCTTGAGCCTCTAGAGGGCGCAATTCTTATCCAATTGGAATGGAATTTCGCACGACATGTTTTGTTATGATACCCAACAACTGTGCCAAGTATGGTTTAAATCGGTCCATAACCTGATATAGCTGTCATATAAACAGATCTGGGGATTTGATTTCTTGAGCTTCTAGAGGGCGCAATTCCTATCCGATCAGAATGAAATTTTGAACGAGGTGTTTTGTTATGATATCCAACAACTGTGCCAAGTATGGTTCGAATCGGTCCATAACCTGATATAGCTGGCATATAAACCGATCTTGGGTCTTGACTTCTTGAGCCTCTAGAGGGCGCAATTCTTATCCAATTGGAATGGAATTTCGCACGACATGTTTTGTTATGATATCCAACAACTGTGCCAAGTATAGTTCAAATCGGTTCATAACCTGATATAGCTGCCATATAAACCGATCTTGGGTCTTGACTTCTTGAGCCTCTAGCGTGCGCAATTCTTATCCGATCAGAATGAAATTTTGAACGAGGTGTTTTGTTATGATATCCAACAACTGTGCCAAGTATGGTTCGAATCGGTCCATAACCTGATATAGCTGGCATATAAACCGATCTTGGGTCTTGACTTCTTGAGCCTCTAGAGTGCGCAATTCTTATCCGATCAGAATGAAATTTTGAACGAGGTGTTTTGCTATGATATCCAACAACTGTGCCAAGTATGGTTCAAATCGGTCCATAACCTGATATAGCTGCCATATTAACCGATCTTGGGTCTTGAGCCTCTAGAGGGCGCAATTTTTATCCGATTGGAATGGAATTTCGCACGACGTGTTTTGTTATGATACCCAACAACTGTGCCAAGTATGGTTTAAATCGGTCCATAACCTGATATAGCTGCCATATAAACCGATCTTGGGTCTTGATTTCTTGAGCCTCTAGAGGGCACAATTCTTATCCGATTTGAATGAATTTTTGCACGAAGTATTTCGTTATGATATCCAATAACTGTGCCAAGTGTGGTTGAAATCGGTCCATAACCTGATATAGCTGTCATATAAACAGATCTGGGGATTTGATTTCTTGAGCTTCTAGAGGGCGCAATTCCTATCCGATTTGGCTATAATTTTGCATGACGTATTTTATTTTAACTTTCAACAACTGTGTCAAATAAGGTTCAAATCGGTTCATAACCTGATATAGCTGCCATATAAACCGATCTGGGATCTTGACTTCTTGACCCCTAGATGTCGCAATTATTATCCGATATGCCTGAAATTTTGTACAATGGATCCTCTCATGACCATCAACAAACGTGTTTATTATGGTCTGAATCGGTCTATAGCCCGATACAGATCCCATATAAATCGTTCTCTCTATTTTACTTCGTGAGCCCCAATGGGCGCAATTCTTATACGAATTGGCTGAAATTTTACACAGGTCTCCAACATATAATTTAATTGTGGTCCGAACCGGACCATATCTTGATATCGTTTTAATAGCAGAGCAACTCTTTTCTTATATCCTTTTTTGCCTAAGAAGAGATGCCGGGAAAAGAACTCGACAAATGCGATCCATGGTGGAAAGTATATAAGATTCGGCCCGGCCGAACTTAGCACGCTTTTACTTGTTTTTTGTAACACCTCGAAATATTCCTCAAAGACCCTATAAAGTAAATATATTCTTGATCGTCATGATATTAAAAGTCGATCTAGCCATGTCCGTCCGTCCGTGGAAAGCACGCTAACTTTCGAAGGAGTTAAGCTATCCGCTCGAAATTTTGCACAAATACTTCTTACAAGTGTCGGTTGGGTTTGTAAATGGGCCATATCGATCTAGGATTTTCTTGAGCCACTAGAGGACGCAATTCCAATCCGATTTGGCTGAAATTTTGCATGAGATGTTTTGTTACAGTTTCTAACAACTGTGAAAATTATGGTTCAAATCGGTCTATAACCTGACATAGCTGAAACCGATCTGAGATCTTAACCTCTTGAGTTTCTAGAGGGCGCAATTGTTATCCGATTTGAATGACATTTTGCATGCCGTGTTCCGTTATGACGTCCAACAACTGTGCCAAGTACGGTGTAAATCGGTTCATAATCTGATATAGCTGCTATATAAACCGATCTTGGATCTTGACTTCTTGACCCCCTAGAGGGTGCAATTCCTATCTGATTTGGCTGAAATTTGCCATGAGGTTTTTTGTTATGACTTCCAACAACTGTGTTAAATATGGTTTTAATCGGTCCATAACCTGATATAAATCGATCTGGAGTCTTGATTTCCGGACCCTCTTCAGGGAGCAATTCCCATCCGATTTGGCTGAAATTTTGCTTGAGATGTTTTGTTATGACTTTGAACAACTGTGCTAAGAATAGTTCAAATGGGTCCATAACCTGATATAGCTGCCATATAAACCGATATGGGATCTTGACTTCTTGAGCCTCTGAAGGGCGCAAGTATTATCCGATTTGGCTGAAATTTTGTACAACGGCTTCTCTCATGACCTTTATTGTACGTGTCGAATATGGCTTGTATCAGTTTATAGCCTAATACAGCTTTCCTATAAACCGATCTCCCTATTTTACTTCTTCAGCCCCTAAAGTGGGCAATTCTTACTAGATTTGGCTGACATTTTACACAATGACTTTTACTATGGTCTCCAATATTCACTTCATTTATAGTCCGAAATGAATCATAACTTGATATTGTTTCAATAACATAGAAATTATTTTCTTTTATCCTTTGTTAATCTGAGCAATTATTTTTCATATGCCGTTTAAATCATTCAGTTATCTTAATTGGTTCAAAAGATATGTCTTTTGGCACGAAGAGACTCAAATTGCGCCACTGTGCGACGTTGCCATAGTTAAACATATTAAACATATCAACGATTACGTTGGCTAGTCATTTCGTCAGAATGAATGTTGAAGATCCACCTAAAAATCTATTGAAGGCGACCACAATAGAGAATGCAAGAAGAGAAGAACAAAACTCCGGTGTAGAGAACAAGTAGAGAAAGACATTTCGAAACTGAGTATCAGAGATTTGAGAAAGAGCGCAGAAGATTCGTTAGCTTGGAAACCTATTCTAAGTTAGACTGGAGGAACCAATGTTCTGTAATGACTTAACGACAAATTTCTTTGGAAATATTTAAAAACAAGTAAAAGCGTGCTAAGTTCGGCCGGGCCGAATCTTATATACCCTCCACCATGGATCGCATTTGTCGAGTTCTTTTCCCGGCATCTCTTCTTAGGCAAAAAGGATATAAGAAAAGAGTTGCTCTGCTATTAAAACGATATCAAGATATGGTCCGGTTCGGACCATAATAAACACGTTTGTCGATGGTCACGAGAGGATCCATCGTACAAAATTTCAGGCATATCGGATAATAATTGCGACCTCTAGGGGTCAAGAAGTCAAGATCCCAGATCGGTTTATATGGCTGCTATATCAGATTATGAACCGATTTGAACCTTATTTGACACAGTTGTTGAAAGTAAAAATAAAATACGTCATGCAAAATTTCAGCCAAATCGGATAGGAATTGCACCCTCTAGAAGCTCAAGAAATCAAATCCCCAGATCTGTTTATATGACAGCTATATCAGGTTATGGACCGATTTCAGCCATACTTGGCACAGTTATTGGATATCATAACGAAATACATCGTGCAAAAATTCATTCAAATCGGATAAGAATTGTTCCCTCTAGAGGCTCAAGAAGTCAAGACCCAAGATCGGTTTATATGGCAGCTATATCAGGTTATGAACCGATTTAAACCATACTTGGCACAATTGTTGGATATCATAACAAAACACGTCGTGCAAAATTTCATTCCAATCGGATAAGAATTGCGCACTCTAGAGTCTCAAGAAGTCAAGACCCAAGATCGGTTTATATGGCAGCTATATCGAAACATGGACCGATATGGCCCATTTACAATACCAACCGACCTACACTAATAAGAAGTATTTGTGCAAAATTTCAAGCGGCTAGCTTTACTCCTTCGGAAGTTAGCGTGCTTTCGACAGACAGGCGGACGGACGGACGGACGGACAGACGGACGGACATGGCTAGATCGACATAAAATGTCACTACGATCAAGAATATATATACTTTATGGGGTCTCAGACGAATATTTCGAGTAGTTACAAACAGAATGACGAAATTAGTATACCCCCCATCTTATGGTGGAGGGTATAAAAAATTCTTTGGAAGGCACATATGTACGAGTATTGTATGTATTTTCTGTACCCTACCTGAATGTGTGTAGTTGCGAAAACAATTCCACAAGAAAAGAACAAATCCTTATGAACCAAAAAGACAATTTATAAGCGCCTGTAAGTGACAGCAAAGGTTTTGGGATATGCTCGAATACACTGTTATCGCGTTTCGTATGTTCGCCCTTCCTTCCTTACATCCGTGCAATGTAATTTAAAACATTGTCCCTTTTAGTCAAAGTAATTATATAATTGACTTTAAGATGTTGTTTCTTACTCGTGTTGTTTTTGTTGTTTTGGTTTTCTTTATTAGAAGATTGCCCCTACGGATAAGAAATTGTACTTGATATAAATTGTCTCGTTGTACTAAGGTCATCTCTCTCTCTCTCTTTCTGTCTCTGAACCGAAGGTAGCCTCCACGAGTTTGTTTGCCCTTTTATTTTGCACAGGGCCTTTGTCTGATTATCATCGTTGGCATCAGTAATGCTATTTCACTGCTGGCTAAGGGAGATTTTTCCAGCTCATGTTCTAAGGATTTTCTATGCTCTGAAGATGTCCTTTTTGTATTTTTATACCCACCACCGAAGGATGGGGGTATATTCATTTTGTCATTCCGTTTGCAACACATCGAAATATCCATTTCCGACCCTATAAAGTATATATATTCTTGATCAGCGTGAAAATCTAAGACGATCTAGACATGTCCGTCCGTCTGTCCGTCTGTCCGTCTGTCCGTCTGTCTGTTGAAATCACGCTACAGCCTTTAAAAATAGAGATATTGAGCTGAAATTTTGCACAGGTTCTTTTTTTGTCCATAAGCAGGTTAAGTTCGAAGATGGGCTATATCGGACTATATCTTGATATAGCCCCCATATAGACCGATCCGCCGATTTGGGGTCTTAGGCCCATAAAAGCCACATTTATTATCCGATTTTGCTGAAATTTGGGACGGTGAGTTGTGTTAGGCCCCTCGACATCTTCCGTCAATTTGGCTCAGATCGGTCCAGATTTGGATATAGCTGCCATATACACCGATCCTCCGATTTATGGTCTTAGGCCCATAAAAGCCACATTTATTATCCGATTTTGCTAAAATTTTGGAGAGTGAGTTGCGTTGAGTCCTTCGACATCCTTCGTCAATTTGGCCCAGATCGGTCCAAATTTGGATATAGCTGCCATATAGACCGATCCTCCGATTTATGGTCTTAGGCCCATAAAAGCCACATTTATTATCCGATTTTGCTGAAATTTGGGACAGTGAGTTGCGTTGAGCCCTTCAACATCCTTCGTCAATTTGGCCCAGATCGGTCCAAATTTGGATATAGCTGCCATATAGACCGATCCTCCGATTTATGGTCTTAGGCCCATAAAAGCCACATTTATTATCCGATTTTGCTGAAATTTAGGACAGTGAGTTGCCTTAGGCCCTTCGACATCTTTCTTCTATTTGGCCCTGATCGGTTCAGATTTGGATATAGCTGCCATATAGACCGATCTCTCGATTTAAGGTTTTGGGCCCATAAAAAGCGCATTTATTGTCCGATGTCGCCGAAATTTGGGACAATGACTTGTGTTGGGCCCTTCGATATTTGTCTTCAATTTGGCTCAGATCGGTCCAGATTTGGATATAGCTGCCATATAGACCGATCTCTCGGTTGAACAATGACTTGTACTTATAAGCATTTGGTCTAAATCGGATGATATCTATAGAGCTGCTATGTGGCATAAGGTATGCATTTTTCACTGGATTTTGACGAAATGTGGTTCACATATATACCCGAGGTGGTGGGTATCCAAAGTTCGGCCCGGCCGAACTTAACGCCTTCTTACTTGTCTGTATTGGTTTTACCTTTAAGGTTAGATGCTTTAGACTGCAGCAATTATAATTAGTATTGAGATGTAGAAAATAAGGAAGCTCTCGATTAATTAAAAAATATAAGCAATACAAAATGCCTTGTAGGTGTTGAAGAATAGTGCATTCTTATAAAAAAAATGAGATTGATGTTTTAGGATTGTTTTACAACTACAACCATTGTAGGGTTTAAGGATATAGACAAGACCGTCCCACACTATGAAGGAGAAATTTTATTTTCATATGGGGAAACGCGTACCATAATTTTTTGTACCTACCACCATAGGATGGGCTTATACTAATCTAGTCCCTTTGTAACACTTCGATGTATTCGTCTAAAGGCAGCATAAAGTACATATGTTCTTGATCGTCTCGACGTGCTGAGTCGATCTAGCCATGTCAGTCCGTCCGTCTGTCGAAATCACGATAGCGGTCAAACGCGTAAAGCTAGCCGCTTGAAATTTTACACAGATACTTAATATTGATGTAGGTCGTTGGGGATTGCAAATGAGCCAAATTGGTTCAGATTTGGATATAGCTCCCATATACCCCGATCTCCCACAGATTTGGCTAAAATTTTGCACGTGGTGTTCTGTTATGACTTTCAACTGCGTTGCTAAGTACTGCTCCAAGTACGTTCCAATTCGGTCTATAACTAGATATAGCTCCCATATTTTAGCAGAGTCTCTGGTGGTGGGTTTCCAGGATTCGGCCCGACCGAACTTATAGCACGCTTTCACTTATTTTGCTTTTGATATCTATAAGAACAAGTAAGAGCGTGATAAATTCGGCCGGGCCGAATCTTATATACCCTCCACCATTGATCGAGTTCTTTGCGCGGTATCTCTTTTTAGACAAACATAGAATATTGAATAAGAACTGTTATCCTATTGGAGCTATATCAAGTTATAGTCCGATTCGGACCATAAATGAATGCTGAACATTGTAGAAGCCATTCTGTAATATTTCAGTTCTTTGGGATAAGAATTGCGCCTTGTAGGGGCTCAAGAAGCAAAATCGGGAGATAGGTTTATATGGGAGCTGTATCAAGCTATTGATCGATTCAGACTATATTAGACTCGTATGTTTAAGGTCATGGGAGAAGCTGTTATACAAAATTTCTGGAATTCGGATGAGAATTGCGCCCTCTAGAGGCTCAAGAAGTCAAGATCCCAGATCGGTTTATATGGCAGCTATATCAAAACATGGACCGATATGGCCCATTTGTTTGCACTTTGCACTGATCCGAGTTGTATCGTGGCGTTGATTCAAAAGCAAATGTTTTTGGGGAGCACCGCAAATGCGATACAATGCTGCTTATCTCTGGTTAGCATGTCCGCCTATGAAGCTGAAAGCCTGGTTTCGAATCCTGGTGAAGACATCAGCAACGTTTTCAATAGTGGTTATCCCCTCCGAATGCGGTCGTCATATGTGTGGTACTATTACGTGTAAATGGCATATTGGAGCTAATTGGATTATTTGTGATAACAGTTGTACACCAAGCATTTTAGCATAGTCAACTGGATGCGAATATGACGTATTCTAGCAATCGATCATTCAATTGAGTTCTGATCCCTCTTGATTATACTCTCCATCGACCGACTGAAGAATATCACGAATTTTGGCAATCGATCATTCAATTGAGATCTGATCCTTCTTCATTATACTCTCCATCCACCGACTTACCCATTTCATAACCCCTGAATGCTGGATGTTCACGATGTTATAAGAAGCGAGCCGTTTGGGGTCGCTTCTCATAATACATCAATCCCTTATCCACAATTGAATCTTAGGAGGATACCAGTTCGCTGAAACAGCAATTAAAGAAACTCCAATCGACTTAGTTCAGGTCAAAAACGATGCTCCCGACAACTCCAGTTTGCCAAACGCTCCACTCGGAGACCTCTGGTCAACTTTGTTTGTCATAGAAAACAAGTAAAAGCGTGCTAAGTTCGGCCGGGCCGAATCTTATATACCCTCCACCATGGATCGCATTTGTCGAGTTCTTTTCCCGGCATCTCTTCTTAGGCAAAAAAGGATATAAGAAAAGAGTTGCTCTGCTATTAAAACGATATCAAGATATGGTCCGGTTCGGACCACAATTAAGTTATATGTTGGAGACCTGTGTAAAATTTCAGCCAATTCGTATAAGAATTGCGCCCATTGGGGCTCACGAAGTAAAATAGAGAGAACGATTTATATGGGATCTGTATCGGGCTATAGACCGATTCAGACCATAATAAACACGTTTGTTGATGGTCATGAAAGGATCCGTCGTACAAAATTTCAGGCATATCGGATAATAATTGCGACCTCTAGGGGTCAAGAAGTCAAGATCCCAGATCGGTTTATATGGCAGCTATATCAGGTTATGAACCGATTTGAACCTTATTTGACACAGTTGTTGAAAGTAAAAATAAAATACGTCATGCAAAATTTCAGCCAAATCGGATAGGAATTGCGCCCTCTAAAAGCTCAAGAAGTCAAATAACCAGATCTGTTTATATGACAGCTATATCAGGTTATGGACCGATTTCAACCATACTTGGCACAGTTGTTGGATTTCATAACGAAATACTTCGTGCAAAAATTCATTCAAATCGGATAAGAATTGTGCCCTCTAGAGGGTCAAGAAGTCAAGACCCAAGATCGGTTTATATGGCAGCTATATCAGGTTATGAACCGATTTGAACCATATTTGGCACAGTTGTTGGGTATAATAACAAAACACGTCGTGCAAAATTTCATTTCAATCGGATAAGAATTGCGCACTCTAGAGGCTCAAGAAGTCAAGATCCCAGATCGGTTTATATGGCAGCTATATCAGGTTATGGGCCGATTTGAACCATACTTGGCACAGTTGTTGGATATAATAACAAAACACGTCCTGCAAAATTTCATTCTGATCGGATAAGAATTGCGCACGCTAGAGGCTCAAGAATTCAAGACCCAAGATCGGTTTATATGGCAGCTATATCAGGTTATGAACCGATTTTAAACATACTTCGCACAGTTGTTGGATATCATAACAAAACACGTCGTGCAAAATTTCATCCCAATCGGATAAGAATTGCGCACTCTAGAGGCTCAAGAAGTCAAGACCCAAGATCGGTTTATATAGCAGCTATATCAAAACATGGACCGATATGGCCCATTTACAATACCAACCGACCTATACTAATAAGAAGTATTTGTGCAAAATTTCAAGCGGCTAGCTTTACTCCTTCGGAAGTTAGCGTGCTTTCGACAGACAGACGGACGGACGGACGGACGGACGGACAGACGGACGGACGGACAAACGGACGGACATGGCTAAATCGACATAAAATTTCACGACGATCAAGAATATATATACTTTATGGGGTCTCAGATGAATATTTCGAGTAGTTACAAACAGAATGACGAAATTAGTATACCCCCCATCTTATGGTGGAGGGTATAAAAACGAAATAAAAGAGCGATGAAAGCCTTTAGAAAAATATAAGGATAAGCGAAAAGCCGACATAGAGACCGAGATAAGTCTCACCGACTAGAGTTAGCCATTACAGGCCCTTACAGGAGTCTAAAACGCCTCGGTTGTCGAAAGACCATAGAGAGCTCAGTGAAGAGACAAGGTGTTTAAACGCATTCCTACGCCTTCTGTCCGCTATTGCGGGGTATTGCCACAGCAGATGCTCGATCGTCTCCCAATCCTTTTCATACCCACAGATCCCACGGAAATCCCCATCATACCAAGCTCTTCGCCAGGTCACTGACTTGATATTGCATTAGCCGGTCAGTAGGAATTCATCTAAGGCCCTGAGGATCGTAGAAACCTCAACCTGAACGACACTGCAATGGATTCCTCATTTCTAGGTGACAGGTGGCGGGACGCACCCAGCCCAAAAACTGCGGATGTCATCAGCATAGGCAACCGCTTTCACTCTTTCCTCCTTAAAGGATCTGAGAATGTCATTGATAACCAAGCACTACAAATGGGAGATAAAACACCAATTCCAGATTAATAAAAGCCACTTCTATATCCGAGAAGACCATATCAGCCAATTCGAATAAGAATTGCGCCCTTTGGGGGCTCAAGAAGTAAAATAGAAAGATCGATTTATATGGGAGCTGTATCAGGCTAAACACCGATTCAGACCATAATAAGCACGTATGTTGATGGTCATGAGAGGATCCGTCGTACAAAATTTCATTTCAATCGGATAAGAAGATCGGTTTATATGGCAGCTATATCAGGTTATGGACCGATTTGAACCATACTTCGCACAGTTGTTGGATATCATAACAAAACACGTCGTGCAAAATTTCATCCCAATCGGATAAGAATTGCGCACTCTAAAGGCTCAAGAATTCAAGACCCAAGATCGGCTTATATGGCAGCTATATCAAAACATGGACCGATATGGCCCATTTACAATACCACCTGACCTACACTAATAAGAAGTATTTGTGCAAAATTCCAATCGGCTAGCTTTACTCCTTTGGAAGTTAGCGTGCTTTTGACAGACAGGCGGACGGACGGACGGACATGGCTAGATCAACATAAAATGTCGCGACGATCAATAATGTATATACTTTATGGGGTCTCAGACGAATATTTCGAGTAGTTACAAACAGAATGACGAGATTAGTATACCCCCCATCCTATGGTGGAGGGTATAAAAATATGAGATATTATGATGATGTTCAGTAAGAAGATCGGTTAACAATGATCCGTACCGACGCGACGTCCGGGGATGGATGTAATTCTTTCTAAGGCAACCAGTTGAGGATTTTAGGTCCTAGTATGGAATACGTAAGTAAAAATGTAAATGGAATTTATGGTTGAAACACCAACTGTACCCTGTTCCACTACTATTGCTGTAAAAAAATGCACAGTTTGGCTCAGAACTTCTGTCTGATTTTGGTTAGCCATGTCCGTCTGTCCGTCAAGTATCCATTATGTATTGGTAGTCCTTCTGTCGATTTTTATACCCTGTACCCAGTGGTGGTATAGATTTGTGCATTTGTTTGCAACGCTAAGAAGGAGAAGAGCTAGACCCATCGATAAGTATACGGATCGGCTTAGAAACACTTTCTGGCCACCTCTCGACAAACGAAGATTACACTACACAGGACACTGATACTACCCTTGTTGTTATATGGTTCTGAAGCATGGGTACTTGTGAAAGCAGTTAAGGCAGTGCTTAGAGTATTTGAGAGAAAGATTCTTCGCAAAATATATGAGTCAGCTTGAACGACGCATGAACCACGAGCTGTATGACGCCGATAGCATAATTACAGCTGCGGTGGCTAGGCCATGTTGTCAGAATGGATGAAGATGCTCCAGCAAAGAAGTCTTTTTAAGGCAAACACAGTGGTATATGCAAGCAGGGAAGACTCAAAGACAGATGGAAAGATCAAGTTGTGGGAGACACCTCGAAACTTGGTGTCAGAGATTTTAGAATGAGCGCAAAAGATCTAGGCGCTTGGAACGCTATTCTACGTTCGGCTTGTGGAAGAAATGTTCTGTCATAGGCAATTATAGTAAAGTAACTATTAACTGTATCTTCCGATTCGTTGATGTTCTATAAGGTTTACCCAGAATCAACCGCGAAAAGGCCTAGTACTTCATACATCAGCCCATGCAGTTGGAATTCAATATATTCAGAAGTGGTAAAGGTTTCAAACAGTATTTCACATCTTCAGTGACTCTATTACCAATTTAAATTAAACAATTTCCGTTTGGTATTTCCAAAACAAAATTTCAAGTGGTTACAAACAGTATGAATCCGTTAGATTCCACATACAATGTTGTAATGCAAAAGATTGTCAGAGGTTATCATCCGTTCTGATAAAAACCTGATGTTCTCATCCAGAAAAAAACCAAATGTCACCAATTTTCTACCGTTTAAATTATGGTATTTTTCGGATATGAAATGTTATTGATTTTGACCTTTTTGCCATAGCAGGCCGCAGAATTTTTTTCAATCACGAAAAAAAGAAGTAAAGCACATACAGGACAATAGTCTGTTGATGTCCCTCGTGGCAAAGAATGTTAAAAAACAAAGTTTTTGCATGTTTTTCCACAGAGAATGAATTGTTTGAGATTTTCATTTTTTTCGTTCTTTTTCGGCGAAAAAATATTTTCTCATTCCCGCACCCAGGCACGGCATATCACAATATTGTTAGGGAGAACTAGGGCTGGCATAGGCGTAACCTTGTAAGCCGTAAGAGCCATTCAAAGAACCAGTTACGAAAATTTGGCGTATCACGAAAAACCACAAACTGACAACCTGCTGTGTGTGAATTTTATTTTCCTTTTATGGGTTTACTACTGTTGCTTGGTAAAGTTTTTTAGGCCATGTGGTTTTTTTTTTTCATCTTACCTCTTTTATTTTTTTATTATTGCCATTAATATTTATTTTGTTAACTTTAATGGCATTTCCTTTGTTGGTGGGCTTTTACTTTGCCATTTGTGTTGTGTTGTGTTGCCCTCGCTAGGGCAATTGTTACCCTGCCAATTTGTAATCAAAATCACTTTAATGCAAATTGCCTATGTTGTCGTTGTTGGCATTGTTGTGGTCCTGTCAATGGTTATGGTAGCCATTCTTGTCAATACTCCAGGGGAGTTTCCTTTTTATGCAAAAACAAAATTGTTCACTTGTTAAGCAAATATATATTTGAAAGATTTTTTTTATTTCTCACGGATAGTAATGCAACATTTGTGTTTTCACCTTGCAAACATTTTCGAGCTTCAAACAAACCCCAGCGAATCTTCGAGGTGAATGTTATGATCACGTTCGAGATCATCTAAGAGTAGTAGACGATTTTCCCGTTGGAGGAGTTGTGTCCCCAAGACGAATCTTCTTGAAGAGTGAGTAAGAGTAAGTCAGAATAGTCTTGAAAGATCTTCGAATCGCGCAAGATTCGTGTGGACGAGTTTCAAATGAGTCTTTTGGAAGAATGGCTCGCATTTGTCGAGTTCTTTGCGCGGTATACCTTTTTAGGCAAACAAATAGTATTGAATAAGAACTGTTATGCTATTGGAGCTATATGAAGTTATAGTCCAATTGGGACCATAAATGAATGCCGAACATTGTAGAAGTCATTGTGTAATAATTCAGTTCATTCGGATAAAAATTGCGCCTTGTAGGGGCTCAAGAAGCAAAATCTGGAGGTAGGTTAATATGGGAGCTGTATCAAGCTATTGATCTATTCAGACCATATTAGATACGTATGTTGAAAGTCATGAGATAAGCCGTTGTACAAAATTTCAGCCAAATCGGATGAGAATATCGCCCTCTAGAGGCTCAAGAAATACAGATCCCAGATCGGTTTATATGGCAGATACATCAGGTTATGTACCGATTTGCGCCATACTTACCACAGTCATAACAAAACACCTCATGCAAAATTTCAGCCAAATCAGATGAGAATTGCGCCCTACAGAGGCTCCAAGATGGGTTTATATGACAGGTATACCAGACTATAAACCGATTTGAATCATACTTAGTACGGTTGTTGGAAGTGATACCGAACACTACGTGCGAGAATTGCGCTCTCTATAGGCTCAAGAAGTCAAGACTCAAGATTGGTTTATATGGCAGCTATATCAAAACATGGGTTGATTTGAACCATACTTATCGCAGTTGTTGGAAGTGATACCAAAACACCACGTGCAAATTTTAAGTCAAATCGGAAGAGAATTGCGCCCTCTAGAGGCTCAAGAAATCAAGACCCAAAATCAGTTTATATGGCTGCAATATCAATTTGCAATAATAACCGATCCACACTAATAAAAGGTATTTGTGCAAAATTTCAAGCGGCTAGCTCTACGCCTTCACAAGTTAGCGTGCTTTCGACAGACAGACGGTCGGACGGACATGGCTAGATCGACTTAAAATGACGATCAAGATTATATATACTTTATGAGGTCTTAGACGCATATTGCAAGGTGTTACAAACAGAATGACGAAATAAGTATACCCCCATCTTATGGTGGAGGGTATAAAAATGCCTAACAAGATTAATTTATTAATCGGAAACGTAACAACTACGAAAAAACTTAAAAGAAAAATTTTTGTATTACTCGTCATACTAAGTACCAATCGTCATATAAACCAAGTGAGAATTCTGTTTGTTTTTGTTTATGTGGAAGTTGGAACATCGAATAACATAATTCAATGCAAGTCCTAAACGCAACAAGCCCTATAAATAAATCTTCTGGGCGATTATAACGCAATGGGTTGCGCAATAATCGTTGCGAAGCGTTGCCAAAACTTCCGCATGCGCAATAGATTGTCCATTGATAACCTAGACGAGTGCTTTACGAGTCATACCGACGATTATAACGCAATATATTGGAGGTTGCTTAAACTTCTGCATACGCAACGGATTGCCCTATAATATCGTAGAAGAGTGTTCCGCGACTCTTATAGAACTCCATGTCCGTCAGTCCGTCTGTCTGTTACAGATACTTAATATTCGCGCAGGTTATTGGGGATTGCAAACAGGCCATATCAGTTCAGATTTAGATATAGCTCCCATATAAACCGATCTCCCGATTTGACTTCTTGAGCCCCTGGAAGCCGCAATTTTTATTATTATTATTAAGTGGCTAAAATTTTGCATGTAGTGTTCTGTTATGACTTCCAGCAACTGAGCCTAGTACGGTCTAAATCAGTATAAAGCTCCCATATGAACCGATCTCCCGATTCGACTTCTTGAGTCCTTAGGACCGTCAATTTTTGCCCAATTTGGCTGAAATTGAGCATGTAGTGTTCTGTAATGACTTGCAACATCTCTGTCAAGTATGGTCCAAAAAGTCCCGATTTGACTTCTTGAGCCCCTGGAAGCCGCAATTTTTGTTCGCTTTGGCTGAAGTTTTAGATTATATATATCTCCCATATGAACCGATCTCCCGATTTGACGTCTTGAGCCCCTGGAAGCCGCAATTTTTGTTCGATTTGGCTGAAATTTTGCATGTTATGCAATTTTGTTCTGTTATGACTTCCAACAACTGCGCCTAGTGCGGTCCAAATAGGTCTATAACCTGACATAGCTCCCATATAACGCGATTTGAATTCTTTAGTCCTTACAAGCCGCAATTTTTGTCCGATTTGGCTGAAATTTAACTTGCGGTATTCTGTTTCGACTTCCACCAATTGTGCCACATACGATCCCAATCAGTCTATAACCTGATATAGCTCCCATGTAAAGCAGTCTCTCGATCATACTTGTTCGGTTCCTAGAATCTTTAAATTTTGCTGGTTTGGCTGAAGTTTGGTAAAATTTATGGTGGTGGGTTCCCAAGATTCGGCCGGGCCGAACTTAGCCCACTTTTACTTATTTACTTTTTCGTAGTTGTCATGTGTCTGATGAACAACAATGAACAAGGCGACTTTCTAGAAGAGTATTTGTCCAATCTTCCACTCATTTGTTACTCGCCCTCACGATTCTTGCGCGATTCTAAGACATCTCTGACTTATTCTTTAGCAACTAATTTGGAAGTTTTGCGGAACACTCTTCCAGAAGATTCGTCTTGATGACACAATTCCTCATGTCGAGGGAATCGTCTACGACGAGCTCGTCCGCGATCGTAACCTTCTTCTAAATGATTCGCAGAAGATTATTTGGCGAAAAAAAATGTTTGCAGGGTGGTTGGCAGGAACTTATATACCCTCCACCATGCATTTTGTCTCTTTTTAGGCAAACAAAGAGTAATGGAGAAGAATTGTCATGCTATTGGATATATATTAAGTTACAGCCCGATTCGATTGTAGGAGTCATTGAGTAATATTTCAGTCCATTCGAATAAGAATTGCGCCTTGTAATGGCTCAAGAAGCATAATCTCGAAATCGGTTTATATGGGAGCTGTATCAAGCTATAGATCAATTAAGACCATATTGGACACGTATGTTGAAGGTAATGGGAGAAGCCGTTGTACAAAATTTTATTCGAATCGGATAAGAAGTGCGCCCTCTAGAGCCTTAAGAAGTTAAGATTCCAGGAGGTCGGTTTATATGATAGCTATATCAGATTATGAACTGAATTGAACTATACTTAGCACAGTATTTGGAAGTCATAACAAAACACGTCATGCTAAATTTCAGCCAATTCGGATAAGAATTGCGCCTTCTAGATGCACAAGAAGTCATGACCCAAGATTGGTTTATATGGTAGCTATATCAAAACATAGACCGTCTGTCACGCGTCTGCTTAACGCATTCAACCTCTATCGTGATTTCGACAGACGGACGAACGTACATGGATAGATCGACTCAGAATGTGGATACGATCAAGAATATATAAACTTTATGGGGCCTTAGACGAATATTTCGAGGTATTGCAAACGTAATGTCTGGATTAGTATAACCCCATCCTATGGTGGTAGGTATAAAAATATGCGTTTAATTTCGATTACATACCCTCCATCATAGGATGGGGGCATACTAATTTCGTTATTCTGTTTGTAACTCCTCGAAATATTCGTCTTGGACCCCTTAAAGTATGTATATTCCCAATCGCCGTGGCATTCTAGGTCGCCATGCCGGCCGTCCATCCGTCTGTCTGTCGAAAGCAGGCTAACTTTCGAAGGAGTAAAGCTAACTGCTTGAAATTTTGCACAAATACTTTCTATGAGTGTAGGTCGGTTTGAATTGAAAATGGGTCATATTGGTCCATGTTTTGATATAGCTACCATATAAAATTATCTTGGATCTTTATTTCTTGGGTACTAGAGGGCGCACTTCTTATCCGACTTGGCGGAAATTTTGCACCAAGTGTTTTGTAATGATTTCCAACTACTGTGCTAAATTTTGTTGAAATCGGTACATAACCTGATAAAGCTGTCATATAAACCGATCTGGGGGCGCAATTCCTTTTCGGTTTGGCTGAAATTTAGCATGACGTGATTCGTTATGACTTCCAACAACTCTGCTAAGTGTGGTTTAAATCGGCCTGTAACCTGATTTAACTGCCATATAAACCGATATTAATTCGTGACTTGAGCCTCTAAAGGGCGCAATTCCTTTCCGATTGCCCGAAGTTTGTGCCCGAACGTGTGTCGTTACGACTTGTAACAAATACACTAAATATGGTTTAAATCGGTCCATAACCATATAAACCGATCTGGGATATTTATTTATTTAGCCTCGAGAGGGAGCAATTATTATCCGATGTGGCTGAAATTTGGTACAACGACTTTTCCCATTTCCTTCAATATACGTGTCAATATATTCTGAACCGGTCTATAGCCTGATGCAGCTCCCCTATAAATCGATCCCCCTAAAACGCAATTTGTATCTGATTTGTCTGAAATTTTGCACTAAATGTTTTACATTAACTTCCAAAAACTCTGCCAAGAATGGTGCAAATCTGTTCATGCCCTGACATAGCTCCGTTCTCGGATCTTGATTTCTTGAGCCGCTAGAGGGTGTAATTATTATCCTATTTGGCTGAAAATTTGCGTGAAGTGTTTTGTTCTAACCTCTAACAACTCTGCCAAATATGGTTGATATGGATATAGGTCCCATATAAACAGATTTCGGATTTTGATATTTTAAGCCTTATTTTATTCTTATTGACATTTTGCATAAAGTTTTTTGGTTTGACCATGTAAACCGATCTCTCGATTGTTCTACTTAAGCCTCTAAAGGAAGCAATTTTATCCGATTTGGCTGAAATTTTGCACAATAAATTCCACTTTGGTCTCCAACAGCCATACCTAGTATGGCCCCTATCGTGGCATACAGCAGATAAAGTAAACAATTCTTATCCATTATCCTCCGTTTGTCTATAAAGAGATATCGGCCAAAGAACTTGACAAATTCGATTTCCATAGTGGAGGGTATACAACATTCGGTCTGGCCGAACTTGGCACGGTTTTACTTTTTTTTTATACCCACCACCGCAAGATGGGGGTATATTCGTTTTGTCATTCCGTTTGCAACATGTTGAAATATCCATTTTAGACCCTACAAAGTATATATATTCATGATCAGCGTAAAAATCTAAGACGATCAAGACATGTCCGTCCGTCTGTCTGTTGAAATCACTCTACAGTCCTTAAAAATAGAAATATTGAGATGAAAAATTGCACAGATTCTTTTTTTTTTGTCCATAAGTAGGTTAAGTTTGAAGATGGGCTATATTAGACCATATCTTTATATAGCCCCCATATAGACCGATCCGCCGATTTAGAGTCTTAGGCCCATAAAAGACACATTTGCTATCCGATTTTGCTAAAAATTGGGACAGAGAATTGTGTTAGGCCCTTCGATATCCTTCTTTTATTTGGCCAAGATTGGTCAAGGTTTGGATATAACTGCCATATAGACCGATCCGCCGATTTATGGTTTTAAGCCCATAAAAGCCACATTTATTATCCGATTTTGCCAAAATTTGGGACAGTGAGTTGTGTTAGGCCCTTCGATATCTTTCTTCAATTTGGATCGGTCCAGCTTTGAATATAGCTGCCATATAGACCGATCTCTCGATTTAAAGCTTTGGGCCCATAAAGGCGCCGAAATTTGGGATAGTGAGTTGTGTTAGGCTCTGTGACATTTTTCCGCAGCTTTGCCCAAATCGGTCCAGATTTCGATATTGCTGCCATATTGACCGATATCTCGATTTACAATCTTGGCCTTATATGGTTCAGATAATTTTTATACCCTCCACCACAAGATGGGGGGTATACTAATTTCGTCATTCTGATTGTAACTACTCGAAATATTCGTCTGAGACCCCATAAAGTATATATATTCTTGATCGTCGTGAAATTTTATGTCGATCTAGCCATGTCCGTCCGTCTGTCCGTCCGTCCGTCCGTCCGTCCGTCCATCTGTCTGTCGAAAGCACGCTAACTTCCGAAGGAGTAAAGCTAGCCGCTTGAAATTTTGCATAAATACTTCTTATTAGTGTAGGTCGGTTGGTATTGTAAATGGGCCATATCGGTCCATGTTTTGATATAGCTGCCATATAAACCGATCTTGGGTCTTGACTTCTTGAGCCTCTAGAGTGCGCAATTCTTATCCGATTGGAATGAAATTTTGCACGACGTGTTTTGCTATGATATCCAACGACTGTGCCAAGTATAGTTCAAATCGGTCTATAACCTGATATAGCTGCCATATAAACCGATCTTGGGTCTTGACTTCTTGAGCCTCTAGCGTGCGCAATTCTTATCTGATTGAAATGAAATTTTGCACGACGTGTTTTGTTATTATATCCAACAACTGTGCAAAGTATGGTTCAAATCGGTCCATAACCTGATATAGCTGCCATATAAACCGATCTTGGGTCTTGACTTCTTGAGCCTCTAGAGGGCGCAATTCTTACCCGAATGGAATGGAATTTCGCACGACGTGTTTTGTTATGATACCCAACAACTGTGCCAAGTATGGTTTAAATCGGTTCATAACCTGATATAGCTGCCATATAAACCGATCTTTGGTCTTGACTTCTTGAGCCTCTAGAGAGCGTAATTCTTATCCGAATGGAATGGAATTTCGCACAACGTGTTTTGTTATGATACCCAACAACTGTGCCAAGTATGCTTCAAATCGGTCCATAACCTGATATAGCTGCCATATAAACCGATCTTGGGTCTTGACTTCTTGAGCCTCTAGTGGGCACAATTCTTATCCGATTTGAATGAATTTTTGCACGAAGTATTTCGTTATGATATCCAATAACTGTGCTAAGTATGGTTGAAATCGGTCCATAACCCGATATAGCTGTCATATAAACAGATCTGGGGATTTGACTTCTTGAGCTTTTAGAGGGCCCAATTCCTATCCGATTTGGCTGAAATTTTGCATGTATTTTATTTTTACTTTCAACAACTATGTCAAATAAGGTTAAAATCGGTTCATAACCTTATATAGCTGCCATATAAACCGATCTGGGATCTTGACTTCTTGACCCCTAGAGGTCGCAATTATTATGCGATATGCCCGAAATTTTGTACGACGAATCCTCTCATGACCATCAACAAACGTGTTTATTATGGTCTGAATCGGTCTATAGCCCGATACAGATCCCATATAAATCGTTCTCTCTATTTTACTTCGTGAGCCCCAATGGGCGCAATTCTTATACGAATTGGCTGAAATTTTACAAAGGTCTCCAACTTGTGGTCCGAACCGGACCATATCTTGATATCGTTTTAATAGCAGAGCAACTCTTTTCTTATATCCTTTTTTGCCTAAGAAGAGATGCCGGGAAAAGAACTCGACAAATGCGATCCATGGTGGAGGGTATATAAGATTCGGCCCGGCCGAACTTAGCACGCTTTTACTTGTTTTTTTAGGTATAGCTACAAAAAAGATCAATATTTAGTTATACACAATTGAACAATGACTTGTGCTTATAAATATTTGGTCCAAATCGGAACATATTTCTATGGGACATAAGGTAAGCATTTTTCATCGGATTTTGACGACAGGTGGTTTACATATATTGGGTTGCCCAAAAGTAATTGCGGATTTTTTAAAAGAAAGTAAATGCATTTTTAATAATACTTAGAATGAACTTTAATCAAATATACTTTTTTACACTTTTTTTCTAAAGCAAGCTAAAAGATACAGCTGATAACTGACAGAAGAAAGAATGTAATTACAGAGTCACAAGCTTTGAAAAAATTTGTCAACGCCGAATATATGAAAAATCCGCAATTACTTTTTGGGCAACCCAATTTATAACGGAGGTGGAGGGTATCCAAAGTTCGGCCCGGCCGAACTTAACTCCTTTTCACTTTATTTTTATTTTCTTCTCTTCTGCATTCTTTTGGGGTGAACGCAATGGACCTATGGTCTCCGAATGAAGCGGTCAGTAACCGAGGTTTCTAGTATCGTGCCTTCCAACCTAACCTAACCTTAGAGTTGTAGTGGTGGCCAGTTGGCTAATGTTCGTTTCAATTATTAACGGCATAGCTTCCTCTTTATTATGAAATAGACATCCGATCTCATTTATCTCAAAAATTTTAATTTTTCTTTGAATACCAAAAAAAGAACCTCTTATGGGAAAACCCTTAAGTATATCCCAGGTATTGATATCCAAAGTTTGACAAAGGGCGGCACTACACTAACAAGTGACATAAGGGGGACAGTTGATTCTACTAACAATCTTTACATGGTGTCCCTTATCCTCCACGTAAACTCTCTGCTTAGCTTGATCAAAATCGGACCAGTTTGTATTGATCCAATATATGGACAACCCGATTTTTATATGTAGAAGGCCATAGTCACTGTAAGCTCCCACAGAGGTATACGTTATTTGGTACGGATTATTTTATTACCCATTGGAGCATTTCTGCTCAATTACATCGAAATCAAGATAGTTGATAGTGCATAGGTGTAGGTGTATGTGACCTCTTGAAGTCTTATCGGTTTAACGATCTATGTGAAGGCTATAACAAGAGATGAGTACATCCCCACATAAAACGGTGGATATAAAAATCAGCAACTTGAAAAAGATTACAATATGATTAGGTTAACGCAAACGAAGCATCTATTACCACCACTAAAAAGCTATTTGTATAGCTGCTCTTCCCTCTCGTTTCCACGAATCTTATACAAATAATTTCCAAGAAACTATGTTGTAAAAATAGTTCCCACGAAACACATTCCTCTTAGCGCCAAGTGTCTTATCGGAAGCCTTCCAATTACTGCAAATAATTGTGGGTGGGAGGGTAACCAAGGATGGGCGCAGCATAGACGGATGATAGATGAACGGATGGATGAATGGCTGAATGGATATGAAGTGAAATTGATATAACTTAATTTACAGCATTCGATCCTTTCGACCCATCGACTACAATACACAAAACACACCCAAATGCAATTACATCTTATCTACTGTGCAGAGAAAGGAAACATACCGCAAATATTTCACGCATTTATATCAAGTCCATCCGGCACCCCATCCTGGTTTTGTGAAAAACGGGGCAACAAATTTCCCACGCAACACGCTGCCCTAGTGAAGGACGAGGCAAAACCGCAGACAATATACGCAATAGAGCAATAATGCCAAAACTTTCGATTGAAATTGAAAACTAATTGTAATTGCAATATGCCGAAAACGAAGACAGGGCAACGCAGTTGAAAACAGTAGGAACTTGTGCGACGTGGCAAAACATTTTCCCATCGTTTTAACGATGTTGTGTTCACATCAAATTAAAATTGAAAGTAAAAACTACCACAAAACTTGGTCAATGACGCGTTGAGATGACTATGGAACAATGTCAGTAGACGCGGCAAACAAACAACAACCACAACTACAACTACTACAACAATAACATACACAAAATAATTGCATCAACCCTAGTCTGGGGCAAGAGGATAAACTGGACTACTTTCAGGCATTCAACACCACAGTTATGGTCTGTGAAACGTTCGAGTGCTGAAGGATGAGTGGATAGAAATGGGTTTATCCCCTAAGGACATGCGAATAACAACCGCGTGAAAAATTCTCAACATAAATGAATAACGAAAAGGAACATTCCAACAAAAAGCTGTTGCTACGCCTTTGTGTGTGCTTTCTGAATGAGATGGTAGAAGAGATGTTGTAATATTTTCCAAAAAAAAAAAAAAAATAAAAACGGAAAAAACCAACGGCGCTTAAAAATAAGGTTAGGCAGCGATTCATAGTTGAAGCAACATGACGACGAGACAGCACAAGTACCTCAATTGTTAAGAAGAGGCACAGTGTTTGGATAACAAAACGGATTAATTGAGGTTGAAGTTCGGAAACATGTTCATCAAATCTTGTGTGAAAATCCAATCTGATGGCTGGCGGTTGAATACATCAAATTGACCTAAAAAACAAGTAAAAAGGCGTTGGATACCCACCACCTCGGGTAGTATATATGTAAACCACCTTTCATCAAAATTCGGTGAAAATTTCATACCTTATACTCATATACCTCATACCGATCTGAACTATATACGACACGGATATCGAAAAGCCGAACATAAGTCACTGTGTCAAATTTCAGTGAAATCGGATTATAAATGCGCCTTTTATGAGACCAAGACTTTAAATCGAGATATCGGTCTACATGGCAGCTATATCCAAATCTGGACCGATTTGCGCCAAGTTGCATAAACATGTCGAAAAGCCTAACACTAAGCACTGTCCCAAATTTCGGCGAAATCGGAAATTAAATGCCTCTTTTATGGGCCCTAAACCTTAAATCCAGAGATCGGTCTATATGGCAGCTATATTCAAATCTGGACCGATCTGGGCAAAATTGAAGAAGGACGTCGAAGAGCCTAACCAAACTCACTGTCTCAAATTTCAGCGACATCGGACAATAAATGCGTCTTTTATGGCCCCAAAACCTAGAACCTAGATATCGGTCTATATGGCAGCTATATCCAAATCTGGACCGATCTCTGCGATATTGCAGAAGTATGTCAAGGGGCTTAACCTAACTCACTGTTCCAAATTTCGGCGACATCAGACAATAAATGAGCATTTTATGGGCCCAAATTCATAAATCAAGAAATCGGTCTATATGGCAGCTATATCCAAATTTGAACCGATCTAGACCAAATTGAAGAAATATGTCAAAGGGCCTAACACATCTCACTGTCCCAAATTTCAGCAAAATCGGATAATTAATGTGGCTATTATGGGCCTTACACCATAAATCGGAGGATCGATCTATATGGCAGCTATATCCAAATCTGGACCGATCTGAGCAAAATTAACGAAGGATGTCGATGGGCCTTACACAATTCACTGCCCCGAATTTCATCAAAATCGGATAATAAATGTGGCTTTTGGGGGCCTAAGACCCTAAACCGGAGGATCTGTCTATATGGCAGCTATATCCAAATCTGAACCGATCTGGACCAAATTAAAGAAACATGTCAAAGGGCCTAAGACATTTCACTGTTTCAAATTTCAGCGAAATCGAACCATAAATGTGGCTTTTATGGGCCTTAGACCCTAAATCGGAGGATCGGTCTATATGGCAGCTATATCCAAATCTGGACCGATCTGAGCCAAATTTAGAAAAGATGTCGAATGAGCCTAAAATAACTCACTGTCCCAAATTTCAATAAAATCTGATAATAAATGTGGCTTTTATGGCCCTAAGACCCTAAATCGGCGGATCGGTCTATATGGGGCTATATCAAGATATAGTCCAATATAGCCCATCTTCGAACTTAACCTGCTTATGGACAAAAAAAGAATCTGTGCAAAATTTCAGCTCAATATCTCTATTTTTAAGGACTGTAGCGTGATTTCAACAGACAGACGGACGGACATGGCTAGATCGTCTTAGATTTTTACGCTGATCAAGAATATATATACTTTATAGGGTCGGAAATGGATATTTCGATGTGTTGCAAACGGAATGACAAAATGAATATACCCCCATCCTTCGGTGGTGGGTATAACAACGAGTTCGTGCCAAAGATTCGGTATATTAGGTAAAGTATTGAGACCAGTGCTGACATATTGAAAATTGGTATAATGGAAGGCTGTGGATATGAGAACTTATACTTTTCAGTATGGGGCTGCCAAACGGGACGATTTTACGTCATTTTGAGTTTAATAAAATTTTGGGTTTAAGGAAAATTTCAGTTAAATTTTGTATTTGGAGAAAATTTCATTTACGTTTTGTGTTTACGGAAATTTTATACCCTACACCACCACTGCGGTACAGAGTATTATAGATTTGTGCGTTTGTTTGCAACGCTAAGAAGAAGAAGAGCTACCCCCATCGATAAGTATACGGATCGGCTTAGAATCATTTCCTGATTCGATTTACCTATGTCCGTCTGTCTGTCCATGTATTCTTGTAATCAAGGTACAGGTCGCATTTGTTGTCTGATTTTCACAAAATTTTGCATAAGTCTCTTTTTGGTGGTCCAAGGACGAACGCTATTAATTTTTAAAATAATAGGTTCATATTAAGATATATCTCCTATACATATCTTTCACCCGATGTGGCTTTTTAAAGCTGTAGAAGCTACAATTTTGGTCCAATCTTGACAAATTTAGCACGAAGTTCTTTTTGTGACGTCCTAATACGTCATGCCCGTTTTGGGTTTTTGAGGTTGGAGAGGCCACGTAGACACCTTATACCAATATTCTATAACATATGTGTAGTCAACTTCCAAACACCTTTCATTTGACATCCATATGGTCCCAATCGGTAAATATGTCCTTTTGGATGATTTTATGGGGCGGGGAGGCCCCTCAGACACTAAGTAATACATTTTTATGTCAGATTTTTACTCTACTTGTAAATACCGTTCATTTGATACCCATATTGCCCAAAACGGTAAAAGAGACCTGTTGGGTGGTGTTTTTGGGGGTGGGTGACCCCCCTGACACTAAGGGTGACATTTGTATACAAAGTTCGTATTCTACTCTTAAATACCTTCCGTTTGATGGCCATATTGTCCTAATCGGTAAGCATGTCTGTTCGGATGAGTTTTGAGATGGGTTGTCCCCCCTGTTTAGTTGAACCCAAAATTTTATACCAATTTCGTGTTTTTGAAGTTCCATTAGGAGGCATGCAAAATTTCGCTTAAATCGGTGCACCCATCTCCGAGATTTGGCGTTTTTATAGATGGGGGTATGGGGGAGCGTCCGCCTTCCCTACAGATATCAAAATCGCCGGGAGCTCAAACTGTAGCATCTGTGAAAATTTCATGAAAATCGGATAATCGAAGTCGATCAAGCCATATCCGTCCGTCTGTCGAAATCACGATAGCAGTCCAACGCTTAAATCTAGCCGCTTGAAAATTTGATAGATACATCCTAATGTAGTAGGTCATTGGGATTGGCCATACCGGATCAGATTTGGCTATATCCCCCATATAAACCGAACTCCGGATCATCCGATTTGGCTTAAATTTTGAACAAAGACTTGTTCAAATTTTAAAAATAAACCGATCACCAGATTTGACTTCTTGAGCCCCTAGAAACCTCAATTCTTATCCGTTTTGGCAAAAAATTTAATAAAAGGCTTGTGTAATGACTTTCAATATCCCTGCCAAATATGATGCGAAACGTCTATAAACAGATATAGCACCCATATTAACCAATCCCTTCTGAGCCCTTAGAAGCCTTAATTTCCATCCGACTTGGTTAAAATTTGCAAATAAAACTTGAATTATGACTTTCAACATACTGCCATGTATGATCTGAATCGGAATTCCATCTTATGACTTACAACATCCATGCCAAGTTTTATCCGAATTGGTCAATATGGTACCGATATCCCACTGTGACTTCTTGAGACCAACATAATTTAAATAAAAACTCAGTTAGTAAGTGTAAACCTGAGATCTATACTGGCTATACTAAGTCCTGGTACGGCCTTTCAGATCTTTCGCAAATGTGGATACATATTGGTGCTCTACTCCCAAAAGCTTTCATTTGAGCCTTATATTGCTATCGTTTGTAAATATGTCCATAATGTGAGTATTTTTGGGGTCAGGCGGCCCCTAATATATAAGATTCGTGCTCTAGTCTCAAATACATATCACTGGAGACCCATATTGTCATTATTGGTCTATATTTCCATTTGGCGGGCTAGATATCCCTCCTTAAATAAGATACCAAATTTCTATTTTTATACCCACCACCGAAGGATGGGGGTATATTCATTTTGTCATTCCGTTTGCAACACATCGAAATATCCATTTCCGACCCTATAAAGTATATATATTCTTGATCTGCGTGAAAATCTAAGACGATCTAGACATGTCCGTCCGTCTGTCCGTCTGTCCGTTGTCTGTTGAAATCACGCTACAGCCTTTAAAAATAGAGATATGAGCTGAAATTTTGCACAGATTCTTTTTTTGTCCATAAGCAGGTTAAGTTCGAAGATGGGCTATATCGGACTATATCTTGATATAGCCCCCATATAGACCGATCCTCCGATTTAGGGTCTTAGGCCCATAAAAGCCACATTTATTATCCGATTTTGCTGAAATTTTGGACAGTGAGTTGTGTTAGGCCTTTCGACTTCCTCTGTTAATTTGGCTCAGATCGGTTGAGATTTGGATATAGCTGCCATATAGACCGATCCTCCGATTTGGGGTCTAAGGCCCATAAAAGCCACATTTATTATTCGATTTTGCTGAAATTTTGGACAGTGAGTTGTGTTAGGTCTCTCGACTTCCTCTTTTAATTTGGCCCAGATCGGTTCAGATTTGGATATAGCTGCCATATAGACCGATCCTCCGGTTTAGGGTCTTAGGCCCACAAAAGCCACATTTATTATCCGATTTTGATGAAATTCGGGACAATGAATTGTGTAAGGCCTATCGACATCCTACGTTAATTTGGCTCAGATCGGTTCAGATTTGGATTTAGCTGCCATATAGACCGATCCTCCGATTTATGGTGTTAGGTCCATAAAAGCCACATTTAAAGGGTGATTTTTTTGAGGTTAGGATTTTCATGCATTAGTATTTGACAGATCACGTGGGATTTCAGACATGGTGTCAAAGAGAAAGATGCTCAGTATGCTTTGACATTTCATCATGAATAGACTTACTAACGAGCAACGCTTGCAAATCATTGAATTTTATTACCAAAATCAGTGTTCGGTTCGAAATGTGTTCAAATTCTGACAAATTTTGTTCAGCGATGAGGCTCATTTCTGGTTGAATGGCTACGTAAATAAGCAAAATTGCCGCATTTGGAGTGAAGAGCAACCAGAAGCCGTTCAAGAACTGCCCATGCATCCCGAAAAATGCACTGTTTGGTGTGGTTTGTACGCTGGTGGAATCATTGGACCGTATTTTTTTTTAAAGATGCTGTTGGACGCAACGTTACGGTGAATGAACACATTTCGAACCGAACACTGATTTTGGTAATAAAATTCAATGATTTGCAAGCGTTGCTCGTTAGTAAGTCTATTCATGATGAAATGTCAAAGCATACTAAGCATCTTTCTCTTTGACACCATGTCTGAAATCCCACGTGATCTGTCAAATACTAATGCATGAAAATCCTAACCTCAAAAAAATCACACTTTATTGTCCGATTTTGCTGAAATTTTGGACAGTGAGTTGTGTTAGGCCCTTCGACATCTTTCTTCAATTTGATCCAGATCGGTTCAGATTTGAATATAGCTGCCATATAGACCCATTTCTTGATTTATGGTTTTGGGCCCATAAAATGCTCATTTATTGTCCGATGTCGCCGAAATTTAGGACAGTGAGTTAGGTTAAGCCCCTTGACATACTTCGGCAATATCGCACAGATCGGTCTAGAGTTGGATATAGCTGCCATATAGACCGATATCTAGATTTTAGGTTTTGGGGCCATAAAAGACGCATTTATTGTCTGATGTCGCTGAAATTTGGGACAGTGAGTTTGGTTAGGCTCTTCGACGTCCTTCTTCAATTTGGCCCAGATCGGTCCAGATTTCAATATAGTTGTCATATAGACCGATCTCTCGATCTAAGGTTTTGGGCCCATAAAAGAGTAATTTATTGTCCGAAATTTGGGACAAAGCTTTGTGTTACGCTCTTCGACACTTTTATGCAACTTGACCCAAATCAGTCCAGATTTGGATATAGCTACCATGTAGACCGATATCTCGATTTAAAGTCTTGGCCCCATAAAAGGCGCATTTATAATCCGATTTCTATGAAATTTGACACAGTGACTTATGTTAGGCTTTTCGACATCCGTGTTATATATGGTTCAGATCGGTTTATTTTTAGATATTGCGAGTGTACTTATTAGTATTTGGTCCAAATCGGAACATAATTTGATATAACTGATATGGGACATAAGGTATGAAATTTTCACCGAAATTTGATAAAAGGAGGTTTACATATATACCCAAGGTGGTGGGTATCCAAAGTTCGGCCCGGCCGAACTTAACGCCTTTTTACTTGTTTGAGTTATTATAAACAAACTAAATTTCACTCAAATCGTCCCATCCATCTCCGATATCTGGGGTTTTTGAAAATAGGGTAAGGGGAGGGTCCGCCCATTAACGTTTGGATGTTAGATCTACTTCATTCTCTTGGTTTTGGTGGTGGATTGGAATAGTCAAACCCTTTGCCCCGAAAGTGGATATCAGGTTCATACTCCTCTCCCGAAAACCACATTTGAGGTACACATTGTGATTTAGGGGGAGTTTAAATTTGAGGCGTCCCTGAACCACTTGGCCATAAAACAGATATCAGATTTGAGCCCTTTTTGTCATAGTCCATAAATATGTCCCGTTTGAAGGGTATGTAGAGTACGCACTTAGCCCTGAAAAAATATCGGGATCGTGATCTACTCTCAAATTTCTTTAATTTGAGCCCCAATTGCTATTGGTTAAGGGGAGTTTATGTGGCGGATTATTGGATATCAAATTCGTTTACAACTATTAAATACTCATATTTGAGCCCCTTATTACCTTAGTAGGCAAACATGGGCGGTTTGAAAGGAATTTAGGGGGCGGATCCTGAAATATTATCAGCATCGTGCTCGAACTCGATTTTGTTTGAGCCTCATAATGTCACGCATTTTGAAGGTGGCGAGCAAGATATTCAGAGCTACGGATCTCGTTCATATCCACACTAAAAAATTAGCTTTGTATTGGTTAACCTTCAACCTTCAAGATCATATTTTAAATCTACCACTTGGGATATCACATTTCTAAAGATCCGCAGATCCTCCTGTGTCTATCCCAATTTGAGGAGAAAAAGTGTGATTGTAACTCCTCGAAATATTCGTCTACGACCTCATAAAGTATATATTCTTGATCGCAATGACATTTTAAATCGATCTAGCCAGGTCCGTCCGTCCGTCTGCCTGTCGAAATGTGCCGCTTGAAATTTTGCACAAATACCGATTTGGCTGAACATTTGCACGAAGTGTTTTGCTATAACTTCCAACAACTGTATTAAGTATGGTTCAAACTGGTCCATAACCTGATATAGCTGCAATATGAACCGAACTTGGATTTTGACTTCTCGAGATACTAGAAGGCACAATTCTCTTCCGATTTGGCTGAAATTTTGCATGAAGTTTTTCGCTGACTTTTAACAGCTGTATTACGTATGGTGCAAGTCGGTACATAATCTGATATAGCTGCCATACAACCCGATCTGGGATCTTGAATTCTTAAGCCTTTAGAGGGCGCAATTCTTATCCGATTTGGCTGATATTTTGTACAACGGCTTCTCCCATGACCTTCAACATACTTATTCAATATGGTCTGAATCGATCCATAGCTTGATACAGCTCCATATAAACTGATCTCTCGATTTTGCTTCTTGAGCCCCTACAAGGCACAATTCTTATCCAAATGGACTGAAATATTACACAATGACTTCTACAATGGTCTTCAACATTCAGTTCATTTTGTGGTACGAATCGGACTATAACTTGATATAGCTCCTATATCATAACAGTTCTTATCCATTATCCTTTGTTTGCCTGTAAAGAGATATTGGGCAAAGAACTTGACAAATACTATTCAAAGTGGAGGATACATAAGATTTGACCCTGCCGAACTTGTTTATTTTTGCATAGCAACATTTCGTTACCACATATTGATCAGTTGTAAGACAGACATTCGTCAAGAAATCGGTCCGATATCGGACCCATTTGTCGGGAAAATCGTCCGCTTTTTGTAAGACATCGTCAAGAAATCGGTCCAAAATCGTCTACAAATTCGGTCCAAATTCAGTACTATGTAAAATTTCCTATCCGAATTTCAATGGAATTTTGCTTCGGCTTCGGTCCGATATGGCGATCAGATTTCAATCAGCCGTGTGGCTCGGACAACATGACAACAACTTCTCTTGTTATACCCTCCACCATAGGATTGGGATATACTAATTTGGTCATTCTGTTTCTAACTCCTCGCAATATTCGTCACGTCATATTAAGTCGATCTAGCCATGTCCGTCCGTCCGTCTGTCCGTCTGTTGAAAGCACGCTTACTTTCGAAGGAGTAAAGCTAGCCGCTTGATATTTGCACAAACACTTCTTATTAGTGTAGGTCGGTTGGGATTGTAAATGGACCATATCGGTCCATGTTTTGATAAAGCTGCCATATAAACCGATCTGGGATCTTGCCTTCTTGAGCCACTAGAGGGCGCACTTCTTATCCGATTGGAATGAAATTTTGCACGATATGTTTTGCTATGATATCCAACAACTGTGCCAAGTATGGTTCAAATCGGTTCATAACCTGATATAGCTGCCATATAAACCGATCTTGGGTCTTGACTTCTTGAGCCTCTAGAGTGTGCAATTCTTATCCGATTGGAATGAAACTTTGTACGACGTGTTTTCTTATGACATCCCACAACTGTGCCAAGTATGGTTCAAATCGGTCCATAACCTGATATAGCTGTCATATAAACCGATCTTTGGTCTTGACTTCTTGAGCCTCTAGAGGGAGCAATTCTTCTCCGATTTTAATGCATTTTTGCGCGAAGAATTTTGTTATGATATTCAACAATTGTGTCAAATAAGGTTCAAATCGGTTGATAACGTGATATTGCTGCCATATAAACCGATCTGGGATCTTGACTTCTTGAGCCTCTAGAGGTCGCAATTATTATCCGATTTGCCTGACATTTTGTACGACGGATCCTCTCATGACCATCAACATACGTGTTTATTATGGTCTGAATCGGTCTATATCCCGATACAGCTCCCATATAAATCGATCTCTCTATTTTACTTCCTGAGCCCCCAAAGGGCGCAATTCTTATTCGAATTGGCTGACATTTTGTGATTTTACACAGGTCTCCAACATATAATTTAGTTGTGCTCCAAACCGGACAATATCTTGATATCACTCTAATAGCAGAGCATTTTTATACCCTCCACCATAAGATGGGGGGTATACTAATTTCGTCATTCTGTTTGTAACTACTCGAAATATTCGTCTGAGACCCCATAAAGTATATATATTCTTGATCGTCGTGACATTTTATGTCGATCTAGCCATGTCCGTCCGTCTGTCCGTCCGTCCGTCCGTCCGTCCGTCCGTCCGTCCGTCTGTCGAAAGCACGCTAACTTCCGAAGGAGTAAAGCTAGCCGCTTGAAATTTTGCACAAATACTTCTTATTAGTGTAGGTCGGTTGGTATTGTAAATGGGCCATATCGGTCCATGTTTTGATATAGCTGCCATATAAACCGATCTTGGGTCTTGACTTCTTGAGCCTGTAGCGTGCGCAATTCTTATCCGATCAGAATGAAATTTTGCATGACGTGTTTTGTTATGATATCCAACAACTGTGCCAAGTATGGTTCAAATCGGTCCATAACCTGATATAGCTGCCATATAAACCGATCTTGGGTCTTGACTTCTTGAGCCTCTAGCGTGCGCAATTCTTATCCGATCAGAATGAAATTTTGCACGACGTGTTTTGTTATGATATCCAACAACTGTGTCAAGTATGGTTCAAATCGGTCCATAACCTGATATAGCTGCCATATAAACCGATCTTGGGTCTTGATTTCTTGAGCCTCTAGAGTGCGCAATTTTTATCCGATTGAAATGAAATTTTGCACGACGTGTTTTGTTACGATATCCAACAACTGTGCCAAGTATGGTTCAAATCGGTCCATAACCTGATATAGCTACCATATAAACCGATCTTGGGTCTTGATTTCTTGAGCCTCTAGAGTGCGCATTTCTTATCCGATTGGAATTAAATTTCGCACGACGTGTTTTGTTATGATACCCAACAACTGTGCTAAGTATGGTTCAAATCGGTCCATAACCTGATATAGCTACCATATAAACCGATCTTGGGTCTTGACTTCTTGACCCTCTAGAGGGCACAATTCTTATCCGATTTGAATTAATTTTTGCACGAATTATTTCGTTATGATATCCAACAACTGTGCCAAATCGGTTCATAACCTGATATAGCTGTCATATAAACAGATCTGGGGATTTGATTTCTTGAGCTTCTAGAGGGCGCAATTCCTATCCGATTTGGCTGAAATTTTGCATGACGTATTTTATTTTTACTTTCAACAATTGTGTCAAATAAGGTTCAAATCGGTTCATAACCTGATATAGCTGCCATATAAACCGATCTGGGATCTTGACTTCTTGGCCCCTAGAGGTCGCAATTATTATCCGATATGCCTGAATTTTTGTACGATGGATCCTCTCATGACCATCAACAAACGTTGTTTATTATGGTCTGAATCGGTCTATAGCCCGATACAGATCCCAAATAAATCGTTCTCTCTATTTTACTTCGTGAGCCCCAATGGGCGCAATTCTTATACGAATTGGCTGACATTTTACACAGGTCTCCAACATATAATTTAATTGTGGTCCGAACCGGACCATATCTTGATATCGTTTTAATAGCAGAGCAACTCTTTTCTTATATCCTTTTTTGCCTAAGAAGAGATGCCGGGAAAAGAACTCGACAAATGCGATCCATGGTGGAGGGTATATAAGATTCGGCCCGGCCGAACTTAGCACGCTTTTACTTGTTTTATATCCTTTTTTGCGTAAGAAGAGATGCCGGGAAAAGAACTCGATGGCTGCGATCCATGGTGGAGGTCATAAAAGAAAACCGTTCTCCCTATTTTACTTCTTCACCTTCTAAAGTGCGTAATTTTTACTAGATTTGGCTAAAATTTTACACAATGATTTCTACTATAGACTTGATATTATTCCAATAACATAGGAATTCTTTTATTTTATCCTTTGTTTGCCTAAAAAGATACCGTGACAAGATACCCTCCCATGGTGGAGGGTATCTCCATGGGAGGGTATCTCTATGGTTGTGAGTGAAAAAATTGACGTTAAACTAATTTGCGACGAGAATCAAATTTTCTTTCGGAACACTGTATGAATTGAAGCTTGTTGCAACTACACAATCATCTATAGTATCATGCTAGTGTGTGTGTGTGTGTGTGTACGTGTGAATGCCAGTCACAGCTGCATCGCATAGATTCTTATAAAAAAGTGCGTATGGCACCAAGCAATTACTTTGTAATTTTATTTTTTGCGTAATTGCGTTGTGTAGTTACGCTGCACTTTTCCACATGGCATTGTGTGATTTTCCACACTCGGGCTGGCAGAGAGTAGAATAGCAAGATACAGGAACAGGTTCTCACTCTCTTGCTCTACGTTATGTGTCCTTTTGCCACACATTTCTATGGGTTTCGGTATTCTTTCCTCCCTATGCAACGGACAAAGAGTAACTCCTCCGTTTTTGTATGGCTTTTAGGATTCATTGAAATTTCACTTTGTAGTCACATCAAACGCACACATGTGGCCACTACTGATAAAGTGGCTGTATGGAGTGCAGCATATCTTTGTGTGTGTGTGTTTTTTTAGGGTGCTTTTGGCTTTCCACCAAAGAGGGAAAAGCGATGATAATTTTTGCGTTTTTTTCCGCGTGCCTCTATGTGAGTGGCAGTGCGTTTTTAATTCCTTTGTGAGCTTGGCCCTTGATTATGAAATTATACCCACTGGAGTTGAAGTGTGTGCGTGTGCATACGAAGTCGTAATCCTTCGCAATGTGTGAAGTTTTCCTTTCTTTGCCACTGCAGTTTTTTCGCACCACGACAGCTGCTGCTGCCAGACTACCTGTAGATTTATAATTGCTTCCCAGGACCTTTTTATTTTGTTCACTAGTTAAGTGCCTAGGATTTGCTTAGTGGTACAATAGTTGGAAACGCAAAGTGCGTATGATGCATTGCTGCTGCGTATTAGATCAACAACAATAGGTTCAGGGGTTCTTTTTCAGGTATTACTATTGCCGCTGTCTATAAAATCAAGCTATTGAACTGAACTTTATAAGCGTAAACTCGAAGAAGTACCACATAAAATAAAGTCTTGGTATAAACTTCAGCTTCAAATAGCAAACACAAAATTTAACTCCCCATTTGAGTTATCCAATTTTTAGTCGAATTAAAATATTGCAATATTTTATTAACAAAATTGTGCATGGGTTTTCATGAAAACCGGGAAAATATATTGGAAAATGATATCTAGCTGCCGTATCATACGCATCGCGCTACCACATCGCTAACTCTGAACCTTGGCACTAGAAATGTAGAACTGACAAAAGGATAAATAAGAAATATTCAGCAGCGTTGCTTACAGGATGGCCATACTTTCAAATGGCCATCAAGTAAAAACGCCCTAATTTGGCCGGGGCCAAATCCTTATACCCTCCAAAGTAGAACGCGTTCGCCAAGTCCTTAGGACAATTTTTTTCTATAGACAACTTATTATTCAAGTACAAAAGAAGCCAGAAACCATTTTTTTTACCACACATGGTTATGAATTGCTCCCCATAGCTGCTCCACAAAGAAATCAAGTCGAGAGAGCTATCTAGCGCATCCAGTGGCGGATGGTGTAACGTTTATAGGTTAGCCTCAACTGCAGTCGTGAACAACCAGTGGTATCTATTGGAGAGTCTTATATATCCCGGTAAGCGAGTAACATCCGTTGCAAATGAATTAGATGGCGAATTTGGAGATAGTGTAGTCAGAAGACGAGTGAAAATAGAAACTCCTCAATGGCTGTGATCTCGCCTATTCTCTAGAACCCCATTATAAACGGAGTCCCATTGAGTTGCAATAGGTATGACATGAGATTGATTGGAAATTCGGACGATGTCTGCTTATTGACGATAAGAGATGGGCTGCGAAAAATTCGTATGGTTCACTAGTATTGTGTAAGGATGTGGAGAAGAGTACACGGTGCAAGAAACTATAGAGGCTGACCTGCGTCGAGATCACGGGGCGTTGAGAACAACATTACTAGCGGGTGTGGAGGCTGTGATGAATTTACCACCTGTTTAGGTATATATTCGGGGATGTGATGCTTAGGTCCCTCTTTGGCTGATTGAACTTGGTATGCTGAGAAAAGGCGGACGCAGCCACTGCTCTGTTTTGAAGTCCATGGAGGCAAGAAGTAGACTGATGAGGGTCTGAAACTACTTCAAGACCGATTTGGGAGAGGGTTTTCCGGAATAGCTTTCCCGGAAGTGAGGAGTGGAAAGCAGATGCTGTGTTTAAGTTGGATGGGACTTCGATCTTCACTGACCGTTGAAGTTATTCACGGGACTAGTGGTTTAATCGGAAATACACGACATCGGTGTGGCAGTTTTAATGCCAGACGAATGCAAGATCTTTCAAGCAGAGGCATTTGCCATAATTAAACTAGTCACGAGATTTGAGTCTGTTTACATCATTACCAGAGTTCGAATTTTTATGTGAAATTGAAATATTGCGATCAATTATTTGGAAAATGCGTTGGTATTTGGTAACAAAACTTTATTTTGTTATGACATAATAACTTGAGAACAGCATTTGCCAAATAAGAGATCACAACATTTCTATTTTGAACAAAAGTCCGATCTCTCCTCATTACAAACGGCAATTAATTATACCCACCACCGAAGGATGGGGGTATATTCATTTTGTCATTTCATTTGCAACACATCGAATTATCCATTTCTGACCCTATGAAGTATATATATTTGTAATCATCTTAAATATCAAAGACGATCTAGCCATGTCCGTCCTTCTGTTTGTCGAAATCACGCTACAGTCGTCAAAAAGAGATATATTAAGCTGAAGTTTTGCTTAGATTCTTTTTTTTGCTCATAAGCAGGTTAAATTCGAAGATTGGCTATATCGGACTATATCTTGATATAGCCCCCATATAGACCGATCCGCTAATTAAGGGATTTTGCTGAAATTTGAGATAGTGTATGGCCCTTCGACATCCTCCCTCATTTTGGCTCAGGTCGTTTAAGATTTGGATATAGCTGCCATATAGACCGATCCGCCGACATAGGGTCTCAGGCCCATAAAAGCCACATTTATTAACCGAATTTGGTACAGGAAGTTGTGTTAGACCCTTCGACATTTCTCTTCAACTTGGTCCAAATCGGTCCAGATTTAAATATAGCTGCCGTATAGACCGATCTCTCGATTCAAGGGTTTTGGGCCATAAAAGGCTCATTTATTGTTCGATGTCGCCGAAATTTGGGACAGTGAGTTGTGTTGGGCGCTTCGACATTTCCTCTTCAATTTGGACCAAATCGGCCCAGATTTGAATATAGCTGTCATATAGACCTATCTTTCGATTCAAGGTTTTGAGGCCATAAAAGGCGCATTTATTGTCCGATGACCCCGAAATTTTGGGACAATGAGTTAAGTTAAGCCCCTTGACATATTTCTGTATTTTGGCCTAGATCGATAAAGATTTAGATATAGCTGCCATATAGACCGATCTCTCGATTTAAGGCTATGGGACCATAAAAGGCGCATTTATTGTCCGATTTCGATGAAATTTAGAACTGTGAGTTGTGTTAGGCCCTTCGACATTCTTTTTCAAATTGACTCAGATCGGTCCAGATTTGGATAGAGCTGCCATATAGACCGATACTTCGCTCCTACAAATGCGCATTTATAATTCGATTTCACTGAACCAATTTCAACCAAATCGGAAAATACTTGCGTCCTCTGGAGGATGAAGAAGTCAAGACCCCAGATCGGTTTATATGGCAGTTATATCAGATTATAGACCGATTTGGACTACTCGAAATATTCGTCTGAGACCCTATAAAGTATATATATTCTTGATCGTCGCGAAATTTTATGTCGATCTAGCCATGTCCGTCCGTCCGTCTGTCCGTCCGTCCGTCCGTCCGTCTGTCTGTCGAAAGTACGCTAACTTCCGAAGGCGTAGAGCTAGCCGCTTGAAATTTTGCACAAATACTTATTATTAGTGTAGGTCGGTTGGTAATGTAAATGGGCCATATCGGTCCATGTTTTGATATAGCTGCCATATAAACCGATCTTGGGTCTTGACTTCTTGAGCCTCTAGAAGGCGCAAATCTTGTCCGATTGGAATGAAATTTTGCACGACGTGTTTTGTTATGATATACAATAACTGTGCTAAGTATGGTTTAAATCGGTCCATAACCTGATATAGCTGCCATATAAACCGATCGTGGGTCTTGACTTCTTGAGCCTCTAGAGTGCGCACTTCTTATCCGATATGAATGAAATTTTGTACGACGTATTTTGTTATAATATCCAACAATTGTGCCAAGTATGGTTCAAATCGGTTCATAACCTGATATAGCTGCCATATAAACCGATCTTGGGTTTTGACTTCTTGATCCTCTAGAGTGCGCAATTCTTATCCGATTGGAATGAAATTTTGCACGACGTGTTTTGGTATGATATCCAACAATTGTGCCAAGTATGGTTTAAATCGGTCCATAACCTGATATAGCTGCCATATAAACCGATCTTGGGTCTTGAATTCTTGAACATCTAGAAGGCGCAAATCTTATCCGATTGGAATGAAATTTTGCACGACGTATTTTGTTATTGTTTCCAACAACTGTGGCAAGTATGGTTCAAATCGGTTCATAATCTGGTATAGCTGTCATATAAACCGATCTTGGGTCCTGACTTCTTGAGCCTCTAGAGGGCGCCATTATCGTCCGATTTAACTAAAATTTTGCACGTAGTGTTTTGGTATTACTTTCAACAACTGTGCTAAGTATGATTTAAATCGGTTCATAATCTGGTATAGCTGTCATATAAACCGATCTTGGATCTTGACTTTTTGAGCCAAGTTATGGCGCAATTCTCATCCGATTTGGCTAACATTTTGCACGAGGTGTTTTATTATGACTTCCAATAACAGTGCTAAGTATGGCGTGAATCGGTTCATAATCTGGTATAGCTGCCATATAAACCGGTATGGGATCTTGACTTCTCGAACCTCTAGAGGTCGCAATCCTCATTCGACTTGGCTGAAATTTTGTACAAGGCCTTCTCTCATGACCTTCATACGTGTCTAGTATGGTCTGAATCGATCAATAGCTTGATAAAGCTCCCATATAAACGTATCTCCCAATTTTGCTTCTTGAGCCCTTACAAGGCGCAATTATTATCCGAATGAAATGAAATATTAAACAATGACTTCTACAATGTCAATCAGCATTCAATTATGGTCCGAATCGGACTATAACTTGATATAGCTCCAATAGGATAACAGTTCTTATTTAATATTCTATGTTTGTCTAAAAAGAGATACCGCGCATAGAACCCGACAAATGCGATCAATGGTGGAGGGTATATAAGATTCGGCCCGGCCGAACTTAGCACGCTCTTACTTGTTTACACTTTTTTTCTAAAGCAAGCTAAAAGTAACAGCTGATAACTGACAGAAGAAAGAATGCAATTACAGAGTCACAAGCTGTGAAAAAATTTGTCAACGCCGACTATATAAAAAATCCGCAATTACTTTTTGGGCAACCCAATATGTCACATTTGTTGGCAGTCGTAATAGAACATCTCATGTAAAAAGGCAGCCAAATCGGATAAGACTTGCGCCCTCTATTGGATCAAGTAGTCAAAATTCAAGATCGGTTTATATGGCAGCTATATCAGGTTATGGACCGCTTCGAACCATACTTTACACACTTGTTGGAAGTCTTAAAGATACAAGTTATGCAAAATTTCAGCTAAATCAGATGGCAGTTGCGCCCTCTAGAGGCTCCAGAATTCAAGACCCAAGATCGGTTTATATGACAGCTATATCAAAACATTTACCTATATGGTACCTTTACAATCCCAACCGACCTACACTAATAGGAAGTCTTTCTTTTCTTTAATTGGCTATGACAGAATATTTGTTCCACTAGCCGAACGTAGAATAGCGTTCCAAGCGCCTCGATCTTCTGCGCTCATTCTAAAATCTCTGACACCAAGTTTAGAGGTGCCTCCTACAACTTAATCTTTGGTCTTCCCGGTTTGCGTGTACCACCATATTTGCCTTCAAAATACTTCTTTGCTGGAGCTTCTTCATCCATTCTGACAACATGACCTAGCCAACGCAGCCGTTGTATTTTGATGCGTGTAACTATGCTATCGTCGTCATTTAGCTCATACAGCTCGTGGTTCATGCATCACCTATATTCTCCGTTAACGCAAAATTTTCGATTTTCGAGAGGAGAGTCTCAGTGAGGAGTCAGGTGGCACTGGCTCTTAATTAAATACTGAGTGCCAATGATACTCGAGATGACAAGGCGAGTTATTGGCGCCTTTAAATAACCAATAGCCAACATCAGCGTCTGTTCCCAGGTTAGGGGCGGCTCGGCACAATGAGGGATACATGTGCAATCCCACAAAACCCCTGCGGTTGGGGCGCTGGGCCAGTAACCCGCCCCCGAAAACTGAGAACTACTATGAGAAACAAAGGAATAGTTAAAACACTAATAGGAAGTATTTGTGCTAAATTTCAAGTGGCTAGCTTTACTCCTTCGAAAGTTAGCGTGTCTTCGACAGACAGATGGACGGACGGATGCATGACAAAATGTGGTTAATATACACTGACAACATTTTAGTCCTAATTTTAAAGACTCGAGTCTAGCAAGTTTTATTTAAAGATGATCAATTTTCCAACATTTTCAGAAAACATTCACTTTGGTGAAAAAAATCATATTGATGATTTTTATACCCACCACCGTAGGATAGGGGGTATATTCATTTAGTCATTCCGTTTGCAACACATCGGAATATGATTTTCCGACCCTACAAAGAATATGTATTTCGGATCGTCGTTAAATTTTAAGACGATTTAACGATTTTCGTGCGTCTGTCCGTCTGTTGCTATAGCTCTAAAGCCTTCCAAAATTGAGTTATTGAGCTGAAATTTGGCACATGACACAGATACGTCTTTTTGACGCACGCTAGCTAAGTTTTTGAAAGGGCCTAATCGGAGCATATTTGGATATAGCTGCAAAATATACCGATTTTCCGATAAAGGGTCTAATGCGCATAAAAACTTTATTTTTCATCCGATTTTGCTGAAATTTGAAACAGTGAGTGGATTAAGGCTTCCCGACAACTGACCCAAATATGGTTTAGATAGGTCTATATTTAGATATAGCTGCGAAAAAGAACAAAATTTTGTTCTACAAAATTTAACAGTGGCTTATATTTATTAGACCACCAAATGTCCGTGCCGAATTTGGGTGCATAAGTTATCCAATATTCACCGGATTGTGACGAAAGGCGGTTTACATATATACCTGAGGTCATGGGTATCCAAAGTTCGCCCCGGTCAAACTATTTTTTCGGCTAGGTTTTCGATTTATGTATTATACGACGGAAATGTATGTCATATACCTCAGAGTTTCCGACAGGCCATCACTGGCTGAGACTGCAGGACGAGTATACGGTATTTCATTTACAGATCTGTGCTATCACATTGGTCGCAAGAGAAATCCGAGTCAGAGGTTTGCGGCGTTCGAAACTAATAATGGTGGATGGTGGGCTCAAGGTGTGTGGCGGAATATTGGAACGCCTCAATTCTGGACTTATGATGATGCTATTTCAGAAAATGGAAAGGTGTATGAACCCCAGGATAAGCTACCCCAAGGCGAGAGAACCTCTCGCCAATCTCATATATTTGCCATATGTCGAGCTACTGAACAGAGTGCAGAGTCCTTGACGAGTTGAAAATCTGTGCATAATGCACCATGATCCATCTGGCATCGCCCATTGAAGATATTTCTTGGTCGAATCTGAATTCGCGATACGGATAGCCAGTCAAATGCTTCTAGCAATAATAAAATTTTGCTGACTTTTTAAAGGTTTTTTGCTACGCTGTTCTTTAAATAGAAAGCATTAAACTATGGTCTAAAGCCGAACAATATCCTGCAATGGAATTTCAATAAAATTTTGAGACCTAATAAAGTAAAAGTGTGCTAAGTTCGGCCGGGCAGAATCTTGGAGACCCACCACCGTGGGTTTTACTAAACATTTATTCAAAATGGGTTCTGCTAAAAATTTATACAAAATAAATTTATTTGAAGGGCATAATTTTATTCTACATACCAAATGTCTGTCAAACCAGCAAAGATTAAAGCTTCCAGGAATCGAACAAGGGTAATCGAGAGACCGGCTTATATGGGAGGTATTGGGTTGCCCAAAAAGTAATTACGGATTTTTTAAAAGAAGGTAAATGCATTTTTAATAAAATTTAGAATGAACTTTAATCAAATATACTTTTTTTACACTTTTTTCTAAAGCAAGCTAAAAGTAACAGGTGATAACTGACAGAAGAAAGAATGCAATTACAGAGTCACAAGCTGTGAAAAAATTTGTCAACGCCGACTATATGAAAAATCCGCAATTACTGGTTATTGACTGATTTGGACCGTACTTGGCACAGTTGTTGAAAGTCATAACAAAACATCGCATGCAAAATTTAGGCAAAATCGTACAAAAATTGCGACTTGTAAAGACTCAAGAAATCAAATCGGCAGATCAGTTTATATGGGAACTATATCAGGTTATAGACTGATTTGGAACGTACTTGCCACAGTTGTTGGAAGTCATCCCAGAACACTACATGTTTTATTTCGGCCAAATCGGACAAAGATTGTGGCTTGTAAGGGCTCAAGAAATCAAATCGGGAGATTGGTTTTATGGAAGACATATCAGGTTATAGAACGACTTAAAGCGTACTTAGCGAAGTTGTTGGAAGTCAAAACAGAACACTACATGCAAAATTTCAGCCAAATCGGACAAAAATAGTGCTTTGTAAAAAAAACAAGCCGGGCCGAATCTTATATACCCTCCACCATGGATCGCGTTTGTCGAGTTCTTTTCCCGGCATCTCTTCTTAGGCAAAACAGGATATAAGAAAAGATTTACTCTGCTATTAGAGCGATATCAAGATATGGTCCGGTTTGGGCAACAATTAAATTATATGTTGGAGACCTGTGTAAAATGTCAGCCAATTCGAATAAGAATTGCGCCCTTTGGGGAATCAAGAAGTAAAATAGAGAGATCGATTTATATGGGAACTGTATCGGGCTATAGACCGATTGAGACCATAATAAACACGTATATTGATGGTCATAAGAGAATCCGTCGTACAAAATTTCAGGCAAATCGGATAATAGTTGCGACCTCTAAAGGCTCAAGAAGTCAAGATCCCAGGTCGGTTTATATCGCAGCTATATCTGGTTATGAACCGATTTGTACCTTATTTGATACAGTTGTTGGAAGTAAGAATAAAATATGTCTTGCAAAATTTCAGCCAAATCGGATAGAAATTGAGCCCTCTAGAAGCTCAAGAAGTCAAGTCCCCAGATCTGTTTATATGACAGCTATATCAGGTTATAAACCGATTTGAACCATACTTGGCACAGTTGTTGCATATCATAACAAAATACTTCGTGCAAAAATTCATTCAAATCGGATAAGAATTGTGCCCTCTAGAGGCTCAAGACCCAAGATCGGTTTATATGGCAGCCATATCAGGTTATGGACCGATTTAAACCACACTTGGCACAGTTGTTGGTTATCATAACAAAACACGTCGTGCGAAAATCCATTCTAATCGGATAAGAATTGCGCCCTCTAGAGGCTCAAGAAATCAAGACCCAAGATCGGATTATATGGCAGCTATATCAGGTTATTCACCGATTTGAACCATATTTGGCACAGTTGTTGGATATAACAACAAAACACGTCATGCAAAATTTCATTCTGATCGGATAAGAATTGCGCACGCTAGATGCTCAAGAAGTCAAGACCCAAGATCGGTTTATATGGCAGCTATATCAGGTTATAGGCCGATTTGAACCATACTTGGCACAGTTGTTGGATATCATAGCAAAACATGTCGTGCAAAATTTCATTCCAATCGGATAAGAATTGCGCACTCTAGAGGCTCAAGAAGTCAAGACCCAAGATCGGTTTATATGGCAGCTATATCAGGTTATGAACCGATTTGAACCATACTTGGCACACTTGTTGGATGTCATAGCAAAACACGTCGTGCAAAATTTCATTCTGATCGGATAAGAATTGCGCACGCTAGAGGCTCAAGAAGTCAAGACCCAAGATCGGTTTATATGGCAGCTATATCAAAACATGGACCGATATGGCCCATTTACAATACCAACCGACCTACACTAATAAGAAGTATTTGTGCAAAATTTCAAGCGGCTAGCTTTACTCCTTCGGAAGTTAGCGTGCTTTCGACAGACAGACGGACGGACGGACGGACGGACAGACGGACGGACATGGCTAGATCGACATAAAATGTCACGACGATCAAGAATATATATACTTTATGGGGTCTCAGACGAATATTTCGAGTAGTTACAAACAGAATGACGAAATTAGTATACCCCCCATCTTATGGTGGAGGGTATAAAAAGAGCTCTCAGCTTTCAAGTACTCTGGGAAAACCAAGCCAGCCATACCGTAATGGAGACTCCAGACAGTGCCCTGCGTAGGTAGACAAAGTTGGAACAGGAACGAAGGAAGCGCGCACGGTCCCTGAGTCTCCATGGAGGACTGTGACTTCCAAAAGGAGGCCACAGCCATCACGGAAGGGGAAGATGGTCGCTGAGAATGGTAAGGAGCCGCCCTCTTACGCCAGAGTGGCACGGAAGCACATCAGAGATGAGCTGACTTATGCTGTCATGAATATCGGCTGTACATCCGGTAGGATTCCACCAGATCATCGGTCCCAAGTGGAGGATCTGGTTAACGATCGGATTTTTGAACATATGTGGAACTCTGTAGAAGGTCCACCCATACAAATAATGAACTGCGAGTTTACAGGGGACATCTTTACGCTGCGTTTTGCGTCGGCGGAATGCATTCATACCGTCAAACAGCTCGTCAGGGAGGGGCGCAAAGCTCGACCTGGTGAGAAAGATGGATATCCCCCAGCTCACAAAGGCTGCGGTCTTCATCAAGGGATGGGGCAGTAAATTTGCGACGGAACGCATGTAGGAATTCTTGGGAAAGCAAAACGAAGGTTTGGTCGCAGGTATTCCACAGGGAGGAGAAGGAGGAAGGAACACTCTTTGTGGTTGGCATTGATCAAGTCTCAGTGACATGTTTGGGTAAGACTAAAGGCATGGCGCACTACGGGAGCAAAGCTGTCTTTTTCAAGATTGAGAAGACTAGGATAGGCAGAAATTTTTATTCTGCGACATTAGGCCGTGCAGTGACAGGTGATTCAACAAACAGGGGGCCGACAACGATACAATCACGGCATTTCTCAATATTGGAAAGACTAGGAGAAGCAATGATCCTAATACTAAAATATCAGGCAGTGCAGTGGCATCCGACACCTGGGATAGGTATAAATCCTAATATTGAAACATTAGGCAGCGCAGCGACAGGAGACTCAATGCAACCCAACGAACAGGGAGCCGATGATGGTATCATCACATACTCCCAAGAAGCCCGTTTACTAAAGATTTGGAAGGCTAAAATGGGCAAAGATCCGAGTATTGAAAAATCAGGCATTACAGGGAATGGAAGGCTGAAAATGTGCATATAGTGTTCCGCTATGACTTCCAACAACTGTGCTTTGTACGGTCTAAATTGGTTCATAACCTGATATAGCTCCATATAAACCGATCTCCCGATTAGTCTTCTGCGGCCACTAAGAAGCTTTAATTTTTGCCTGATTTGGCAAAAATTTGGTGCGCGTACATTAGCGCATGTGCTTCGTTTCATTTAATGTAATTTTTTTGCAGAATCCACGGCGGTGGGCTCCCCAGATTCGGCCCGGCCGAACTTAACACATCTTTACTTGTTACATATTTTTTACATATTTTTATTCAAAGAATTTGTCTAGAATTCCTGTCATTCAAATCCAACATGTAGTAAAACGTTTAAGCAATTCCACGAAATTTAATTAAATAAACTCATGAACATTTGCCAATTACCCCCTTTGTTTTTCAAACAATTGCAGAGAATAATGAAAGCTTTCACCATTATTGCAGACCAAATCATTTGAATTAGTAAAAATATTAAATTTCGTTTGTGTCATGAATTCGGTTGACACCATCCGAGTACACACATGCCCGTTGAAATGTTAATAAGTTCCAGGAAATATTCACTCTTAATTAATAATGGGCAATACCTAATGAAAACACAATAAAAAGCAGAATTTTCAAAAAAACTTAAAAAAAAACAACAAATTTATAAAACACTAAGGATGAGCATTATTGCATAAATGAAATTTAATAGGGAAGCAATTTTCAAAAAAATCTTCACATTTCATCGTTTCAAACCATCAAAAGTTTGTTGGCATACAATTTCGATGACCAGCAGAACAGACGTAACTTTGTTCAGACAATAAAAGGAAGGCTGCGCACGGTGTATGGGGATGATAAAGTGGTTTATTAAAAGGGTTAAAGGTAGCATATATCCTGGATATATCCTGCTATTTGAGATATGCAGCAATGCATTTGTGTACAGTGGACAAAAAGTGATGAAGAAATCAAGGCAAGAAAAAATTATTTTTTAAATAAGGAATACAATAAAACAAATAAGCCAAGGCAATCCTAGACCTAAACTATTAATTTAAATAAGCCGATATCATTATATGAGTCTGAACCGATTTTAAATAAATCGGAAGAAAATTGCAGATGAATAATCAAACAATAAATATTCAAATTTCTTTCAAATTCAAGTAAAAATTTATTTACTACGGACTTATAGGTGAAAAGAATTAACAGTAAATGGAAATTTGAAGAGCAAAAATTTAATCCGTGTCAAATTTCGTGAAGATCATTTGAGCATCTTAGTTACAAGAATCTTATAGCACCTTACATTGACATTTTTATACCCTACACCAGCACTGTGGTTTGCAACGCTAAGAAGGAGAAGAGCTAGACCCATCAATAAGTATACGGATCGGCTTAGAATCACTTCCTGATTCGATTTAGCTTTGTCCAACTGTCTGTCTGTCCATGTATTCTTGTAATCAAGGTACAGGTCGCATTTGTTGTCCGATTTTCACAAAATGTTGCATAAGTCTCTTTTTTGGTCCAAAGACGTACGCTATTGAAAACAAGTAAGAGCGTGTTAAGTTCGGCCGGCCGAATTTTATATACCCTCCACCATAGACGCATTTGTCGAGTTCTTTGCGCGATATCTCTTGTTAGGGAAATAAAGAATATTGAATATGAACTGTTATGCTATTGGAGCTATATCAGGTTATAGTCCGATTCGGACCATAAATGAATTGAATGCTGAACATTGTAGAAGTAATTGTGTAATATTTCATTGGGATAAGAATTGCGCCTTGTAGGGGCTCAGGAAGTCAAGACCCAAGATCGGGTCTTATCAAAACATGGACTGATTTGAACCATTCTTACCACAGTTGTTGGAAATAATACCAGAACAGCACGTGCAAAATTTCAGTCAAATCGGACAAGAATTGCGCCCTGTAGAGTCTCAAGAAGTCAAGACCCAAGATCGGTTTATATGGCAGCTATATTTCAACATGGACCGATTTGGCCCATTTACAATCGCAACCGATACGATAGCGGTCGAACGCGTAAAGCAAAAAGATTGAAATTTTGCACATACACTTAAAATCGATGAAGGTCGCTGGATGAAGGGCCATATCGGTTCAGATTTAGATATAGCTCTCATATAAACCGATCTCCCAATTTGACTTCTTCAGCCTTTACAAGCCGCAATTTTTGTCCGATTTGGCTGATAATTTGAATGTAGTGTCAAGTACGGTCCATAACCTGATATAGCTCCCATATAAATCGATATTCCGATTTAACTTCTTAAGTCCTAACTAGCGGCAATTTTTTTTCGATTTGTCGGTGTTCCGTTATGACTTCCAACAACTGAGCCAAATACATTCCAAATCAGTCTGTACGTGATATATCTCCCATGTTAATCGCTCTCTCGATCATCCTTGTTCATTGAGCTTAAACTTTAATCGGACTTCACTCATTGATAAGAAAGAAGTATCCCCTTGCTCCTTGATGTTCATGGGAAATTTAGTAGTAGTAGCAGGATTTATCACTTAAATTACGAAAAGGACATAAATCCGGATTTAGTGGCCAATTTATACTTTCTTTTATCCCCCCTCACCATAGTTGGATATTGCATGTTTAATCGAATTAACTGTGCACAGGTTTCTTTTTCCTAATCTGTAGCAACCGTTAAGTGGAGTGGAAGAGTTTTCATTACACTCCTCAAAAAAAAAATCTGTATCTCAGAATAAGTACTACTTATTACCACAAATGTTTAAGCTTTTCCGAAGTAGGCTCAAAATGTACGCCAACAACCGACCCATTTGCTGCGGTGGTAGCATCAGACCGTGCAATGTTGCTTGCGACTCCTATTGGTGTGGTTAACTTGGCACCTTTAGTTGAGAGTATTGCTTCAATCGCACAACCGGTGATCAGACTAACCAATGAGGAAGAGACGAACAACCCAGAGGGATGCGCAGTTCGTCCCCGGCCTTTCAGTAAAGGTGGTGTTATCAATTCATATTCAGACAGCGAAAGTGTCAATGAAACAATCATTGCAGCGGAATCGAGAGATGAGTTCATAGGGATGACGGAAGTGGTGAGCGAGGACTTTGCTAAGCTGACAATAAGAACGAGAAATTAATTTGGGTCACCACGAAGGAAACTGAGGAGCATGCACCGGCAGCCCAATCGGACGAAAGTGCAGGATGCTTGTTGGAAGAAGTTGAAATTTCAAGCCCTTCTACAGAAGCTGGAAAGAGAATCAGATCTCCCGAAAAACAAAACAATGCTAAGACGCTGAAGAAAAGAGCTCTTCACTTTGAAGTACTCTGTGATGACCAAGACACAGCTCTCCCGGTATAAGATAGCTGTGGGCACCACACAGGCTGGAACATTGAGGTCCGATCGGTGTGGTGGTCATTGCTGTCACGAGAAGCTTAGCTTAGAGCTGGCGGGCGCGTCCACAGGTTGCGGATAGTGAAATTCCCCATACGGAGTAGCTCCAACGGTAGTCGCGGACAATCAGAGGTATCGGGCGGAGAGTCTCAGTGAAAGGTCGGGCGGCGCCGGCTCTTGCACAAATTCTGAGGTCTTATGACATAAAAGTAAGGACCAAAGTGGCACAGGGCACGCCACAAGGGGGCATTTCATTGCCACTCCTATGGGTGACCACCATAAATAAATGCTGCCTGGGGAGGGATATGCACCTGTATGCTATGCGGACGATGTTATAATACTTCTACGGGATAACGATTCGAAATATTCTTTGAGATGTCATACGACTGGGCTACACCTGAGGGTCTTAATGTTAACCCAGAGCAGACGAAGGAAGGAGGAGATAGTCCAATTTGATGCTCGATATGACAAGGGGAGTTGTTGGCGCTTTTAAATAGCCAATAGCCACCCTATCCCCGCGGCGGTCGGTCCTTTGGATCGGAACAAGCTTGCTCACCTACAGGAACCTGACGATAATTGCCACCTCCACATGAAAATGTGGCTACAACAACAAAAACAATCAATATAAAATTCTTCGGATGTAACCAAAGTTGGAGCAGGAACAAACTAAGCGGGCACGGCCCCTGAGTCTTCATGGAGTACTGTGACTTCCAAAAGGGCTCCACAACCGTTACGGAAGGGAAGGAAGTCGCTGCCAAAAGGTAAGAAGCCACTTTCTTACGGCAAAGCGGCCAGAAACAACATCAGAGACAAGCTGACATATGTAGTCATCGATATCAGTAGAACATCCAATAGGATTCCGTCAGATCATCGGTCCCAAGTATAGGACTTGGGTAACGAGCAAATTTTGGAACATTTGATGAATTCTGAATGGGGTCCACCCAAATTAATTATGAGGGGACATCTTGCGTTAGCAGAATGTATTGATACCGTCAAAAAGCTAGTTGGGTGTATCCACACTCACTGGGGCGCAAAGCTCGACCTTGTTAGAAAAAGGACATCTCACAGCTCACAAAGGCTACGGTCTCGATCAAGGATGTGGGCGGCGAAATCGCGACGGAACGCATGATGGAAGTCTTAAACAAGCACAAAAGATTTGGTCGTGGAGAAATGGGAGGTTTTCCACAGATAGGAGTAGGAGGAATGAACTCTCCTTGTGGTGGACATTGTTCAAGTGTACGCGACAAGTTTGTCTAAGACTAAAGGCATTGCGTACTACGGACCATGGCCGTCTTTTTTAAGATTCGGAAGACATGGAAAGGAAACAATTCTCATATTGAGCCATCAGGCGCTGCAGTGACGGGACACTCAATACCGCATAAGGACATGGGCCGGCGACGAGACAATCACCGACACTCTCAATATTGGAAAGACTAGGATAAGCAAAGATCCTTATACCAAAATATGAGGCAGTGCTGGGGTGAGAGACCCAACACAGCCAAACGAACAGGGACCCGACGACGGGACCATCATCGAATTTCGCAATATTAGGAAGACTAGGATGGATAAAGATCCTAATGCTTATACATCAGGCAATGCAGTGACAGAAAACTCAATGCCGCCTAACGCACAGGGAACCGACGATAAGAATATCAACCACTCCCAAGAAGCTCACTTACAAATGATTGAGGCCATCCAGGTAAACCTCCACCGGAGCGAGGAGAGGAGCGAAACTATGCCAAAATTAGCAAGGCCAATGTTCATATTGCCTTCAGGAGCCACTGGAGAACCCATCCCTAAGAAGCCCATTTACTGAAGATTTCAAAGATTAGTATAGGCAAAAATCCTAATATTGGAACATCAGGCAGTGCAGGGACAGGAGACTCAATTCAGCCTAACGCACAGGGAGCCGAAGGTGTAACCATCACCCCCTATTGCAAGGTTCAGAAAACTAGGATAGGCATATATGTTAATATTGGAACATCAGGCAGTGCAGTGTCGGTGAACTCAACGCAGTCTAACAAATAGGGTGCAGACGATGAGATCATCCCACTTACTCGAGGACCGATGATTCCGGATGATATCTTGATGATTGAGGTCATCCAGATAAACCTCCACCAGAGTGAGGAGGGAAGCGAAACTACACACCCTCTGATGAGCCAAAATTAGCGAGGCCAATGTTCAAAATTAGCAAGGCCAATTAGGGAGGGGGTTTTTGGATATGAAAATATGTTCAGAAAATCTAATCGATGAGGCTCAGCATTCCTTCTCGGACCATCGCTGCATTAAGTTTAGAATAGCACGGCCACGCCGAATCATTTTAACTCCAAAATAATACGAAAACCAACTGGACCAAATTCAGAAGACTACTCAGACTACCATTCGGTAATAGAACCTCAGACTCTATAACACCCCATCTGGCCGTTATTTTCACCGCGTGCTTAAGACTTGCATATACTCCGAATGACTGGCAGGAGGCAGGGGTGGTATTTATAACCAATCACGGCAAGGCGAGTTATGCTACACCAAAGGCCTAATGACCCATAAGCCTTATGTCTTTTCTACTCAAAACCATGGAACGTATTGTGGACACCATAATAAAGAGTAGGACTTCCAGCGAACTGTCCAAATGCAAACAGCATGCCTATGTCAAAGGGAGGTCGGTGGACACTGATCTGCACGAGGTTGTGCATTAATTACAAGAATCCTTCGATGCAAAGACGTACACATTGGCGGTTTGCTTTGACATCGAGTGGGCCTTTAACAATGTGCGGGCCGACCCATTGATAAAATCTTTAGACCAATACCAGGTGGACCGGGTTCTAAGAGACTGGATATACCATATGCTAAACAACAGGTGGATAATAAGTGGGTCCCATGGCATACAAGTAAGGAACAAAGTGGCACAGGGCACGCCACAAGGGGGCATTTCATTGCCACTCCTATGTGTGACCACCATAAATAACCTATTACGGATGCTGAGTGGGGAGGGATATACACCTGTATGCTCTGCGGACGATGTTATAATACTTCTACGGGATAACGATCCGAAATATTGTTTGAGATGGCATACGACTGGGCTACACCTGACGCCCTAATGTTAGCCCAGAGCAGACTGTAATCTGCGTGTTCATAAGGAAGGAGAAGGTGGTCCAATTTGATGCACCATGTTTCCTCAACAAAACGATTGCGATATCTGGGAAGGGCCAATACTTATCAGTGATCTTGTTAAGGAATTAAACTGAATTAAAAGTGTCACATTAAGGAGCTTACGAGAAGACTCACATATGTTGAGCACTATGTAGGCTAGCCATAGGCTCGATATGGCTGCTGAATCCGAGTATAGCCCAAGTGGAGAAAAAGTGAAACCTTAGGGAAATACAACTGGTTCAGAGAACATGTTGTTTTGGCATAGTTGGAGCGATGAGGATCACGAGCACTATGTCACTGAAAACTATTTAAGATATCCGACCCATACACATACAGCAACAACTGAGGCTATGAGACTTAAGGCGATGGGAGAATCAAAATAGGATGGGAGCAGCTCACATCATTGCGTTATAATCGAGGCGACGATAGTAAGCATGGAAGAATGGAAAAGGTTTCGAATCGGATACCTGAGATGACATTTGCTGACATTCATGTAATACGGATGGATCAAAGTTAGAGGACATAGTGGGCCTGGGAGTCTACATTGAGAATCCAAGGATTGAGTTCTGCTTTCGATTGCCTGAACATAATATGGTCCTGCAGGCGGAGATCCTGGCGATCACATATTCATGAGGTTGTGTGGCGTTTTTCTGCGTGGACGTCGGGTGTGAACATATTTACGGATAGTAAACTGGCCATCAGGGCAATAATAACCATGACCGTAAGGTCACTAACGACCGGGCGCCACGGCAGCGTGCTTGGATTACCAGTGCAGGGGTAGTGGGTTCGATTTCCGCCAGAAGCCTTGGTCTATCGCTACTGTGGTATCACAATGGACTTAAAATTGTCTAATTGAGTCTGTAAAGGACTGCCACTCTTTCCTAACCTAACCTAAGGTCACTAACAGTCTTGGAGCATAAGAAGAAGATAACCGCCTTCCCTGAGGATGGCTCGAACCACATTGCTTGGTTGCCGGGCCATAGTGGAGTAAGGGAGAATGGAGGAGCAAATAATTTGGCAGTGAAGTCGAGAATATTGCCGAGGCTAAGAGTGAAAGGGTCGGAAGGAAGGAAGGAAAGAACAAGAACAAAACGTTCTAACTTTGGCTGGGTCAAGTATTTGAAATCCACCACCAAGTAAAATTGACACTAAATACAAATAAAAGCGTGCTAAGTTCGGCCGGGCCGAATCTTATATGCCCTTCACCATGGGCCGCATTTGTCAAGTTCTTTGCCTGATATCTATTTAAAGGGAAACAAATGATAATGGATAAGAATTGCTATGCTATTAGAGTTATACCAAGTAACGAGTTATAAATTGATTGGGGCCATAATTGGTTTGGCTGTTGGAGACAAAATTGGAAGTCATTGTGCAAAATTTCAGCAAACTCGGATAAGAATTGCGCCATCTATAGGCTTAAGAAGTATAACCGGGAGATCGATTTATATTGGAGCTATATCAGGTTTCGATCCGACTTAGACCATGCTTGGCACAGTTGTTGGAAGTCATGAAAAAACACTTCGTGCAAAATTTCAGCCCAATCGGGTAAGAATTGTGCACTCTAGAGGTTCAAGAAGTCAAGACCCAAGATCGGTTTATATGGCAGCTTTATCAGGATATGAACCAATTTGAACCATACTTGGCACAGGAACCATACTTGGCACATACAGCGGCTCAGGAAATCAATATCCGAAATCGATTTATACAGTAGCAATACCAGCTAATGGACCATACTTGGCACAGTTGAAAGTTAAAACAAAACATTTCATGCAAAATTTCTGCCAATAATAATAATAATTGCACCCTCTAGCGGCTCAAGATGTCAAGATCCGAGATTGGTGTATATGGGAGCTATATCAGGATATAGACCGATTTTTTACCATACTTAGCGCAGTTGTTGAAAATTAAAAAAAAAAACTTTTCATGCAAAATTTGATCCAAATCGGATTATAATTGCGCTCTCTAGCGGCTCAGGAAATCAATATCCGAAATCGGTTTATACAGTAACAATACCAGATAATGGACCAATTTGGACCATACTTGGCATAGCTGTTGAAAGTTAAAACAAAACACTTCATGCAAAATTTCTGCAAATAATAATTGCGCCCTCTATCGGCTCAAGATGTCAAGATCCGAGATCGGTTTATATGGGACATATATCAGGATATAAACTGAATTATACCATTCTTAGCGCAGATGTTGACAATTAGAACAAAGCTCTTCATGCTAAATTTCAGCCAAATCGGATAATAATTGTGTACTTTAGCCGTTCAAGATCCGAATAGGTTTATATGGCAGCTATAGTGCAATTCAACCCAAGTGGATAAAAATTGTGCCCTCCAGTAACTCCAGGATTCACTGAATAAGGTTAAGCCAAGCGATCAGCCGATATACTTTTTTTTAATATTTGGCAGTACTTGGCATTGAGGATGTCAACTTGTTCTCTTTTTACATTCATTCTTTGTTTACGTTTTCTCCTATATGATGACATTTTCAATCGTCAGATTTGACATCCTTAATGATGTTTATGGGGCCTATCCACTTTGTGTTTTTGCATGTGACCTAACCTTCTATTAGTGAATCCTGCAGTAACTCAAGGAATCAAGATCCATTATCGGTTTATATGGGAACTATATCAAAACATGGACCGATATGGCCCATTTACAATCCGAACCGACCTACATTAATAAGAAGTATTTGTGCAAAATTTCAACCGCCTAAATTTATTTACTACTTCGAAGCTTAGCGTACTTTCGACAGACAGATCGACATAAACTTTCATGACGATCTAGAACGAAAGTAGTATACCCTCAACCTATGGTGGAGGGTATAAAAAAAGGAGGTTTGTATAGCTTTCGGCATCATAACGGGACTTATTGGACTTCGAGCTCAACTATACAAAATCGGTATGGCAAGTGAGAGCATGTGTAGGGCCTGTGTGGAAGATGATGAGACGTTGGAGCATTTCCTATGTCGTTGCCCGGCTAACAGACAGAGGCACTTTCGTGGGGACACAAGTGCCTGTGTCTGTGGTGTGGCATGGAAATCGATTAGGGATTTTGCAAGTAGCAGATAATTCTTGACTTAGATTGTCGTTTTCGAGGTTACTTTGTAGTATTGAGAGTGCACAACAAGCCGATTAATTGCTCAAATGTATATTTATGGTGACAAATCCAACCCTACTTTTTCCGGCCTAGATATAAAGTTTTATTAGAATATTTTAGAACTATCACAGCAATAAACTTTCTTTTTATCCCGCAATTATACCCAAAATTGTTCTACTGTCCTCATTGCATCCTGATGGTCCACCATATATGTATACGATTTTCAGTTAGTCGGTTTATTCACTCACTTATATTCATAATTTCAACGTTGTTACCTCAATACTGCTGCTGCCGCTGATGATGATGATGACGATGGTGATGTCTCATATGATGAGCTACCGCTTGAGTCGCCGTCGGTGATGTTATTGTTGGTCCATGGTTGTATTGTTGTGATATTCCTCAGCTGCACGTGTGGTGCGTGTGTTATGCCCAAACAAACAAACAACAAAAGTGAAAGAAACGCGAATCTTCTACCCGTTGACGCGTCGTTTGTTTGCTCATGCCAATGATGATGCTGATGGTGATGCGTTGCGATGGATGATGTTCCTCCAGTTCTGGCTGTTAAGTAAAACAATACCCCAATGGAAATTGAAATATCCTGCTTTGTGGCAGCCACCGTTATGCCAGTAAACATCCAACCTTAGACCATGATGGAAAAGGATGCGACCGATTGCGAATCCGATGCTTATGCGGAACATCAGTGGGTGGCAGCAGTATTCTGGTTACGCTATTTTGAGTAGTGGTCCAATGTTCGCTGATTTTGTTATGACCGGCAGGCAGCTGCTGCTGTTGGTGTTGTTTGGTTTGTTATCAAAAATCTCACCATAACCATTGCCATAGCAGTGTCAGTGGGCACTGCTACTTAGGCAGGAGTAACCAGTAACCGCATCAGTTGCACAGTCGCCCAAACTCAGAGTCATCATTGCCATCATAGCAATGAAACATCATCCGTTTACAAGTGAAATGGGGTTAAATGGTGTTGTGTTTTTTTTTCCTTTTGCTAAAGTTGGCTACTATTTGGATTTTAATACTAATATACGGGGTGAGAGGGCATACTAACTTTGTCAGACCATTTGTAACATATGGAAATTTTGATGAATATCCGAAAGACCTATAAAGTCTGTCAAATGTAATCAAATGTATTTTTTGAATTAAATTGGTTTTCGAAATCGTTATGCCATCGATGTACTTCAGCTGTCCACGCAGCAAACAATTTTCCATTTGAAAGCAAATATCTTCCAACTTCTTGTTACCAATTAAGCTCCAAGATCGACAATGTAGAAGTTAAACATAATCATACAATCATTCGAATATGATTTAAAATAGATGCAGTGGGTGTTTAATAGGAAATAAGATTCACTCAACCTTGGAGTGGCCTGCGACTTCGTATCCCTTAAATCTGTCCGGCGCCGCAAGTTGGTAATGTTCCTAATAACGTGGCTGATCCGGCAAATCGTCTCTGAAGTTAAATGGTCCGAGCTGAAGTTGAGACGAATCCCAGACCATACCCCCGTATAACGGGCAAAAACGCTACTCCACCAGGATGAGCCACCTCGCATGCGAAATATCGATAACATCTGCTCGGTCGATCACGGCCAATTCCGCTCAACGTTGGAAAAGTATTGGGATATAATGGATGTAACCGGTGGGGCAACATGATGAAAGCCCAAACCTGGACAGTGAGAATGATTGGGCGAGACAGTACAATACGCCCTGTTGCTCAAATGCTGAAATACTTAGCCTCGCTACCCTCACCTTTATTACTAAGTCAAGCGTAAGAAGCAACAAATGACTTAATCCACCTAGCCGGCTATGCACCAGCCACGCAGACATCTAAAGCAAACCGGATCCAGAAGACAGCACCATATGTGCACGATTTACAGCGGGCAGCTGTCCGCTCCACCTTGGGGAAAAGTAATAGCTGCAATGGATGCTGTTATTTGCGAGGAAGGAGAAACAATTGCTATGGCCTGAATAGCTGTAATGACTAGAACGCGACGTTTGTGGCAGCATGTGGCATTGCTAGCGGAGTAAAGTTCGCTCGGATCTCCGCTTGTAGAACCATATTTTGGTCAGGCAGTCGAAAACAGATCTCAGTCCCTCACCATAACCATTGCCATAGCAGTGTCAGTGGGCACTGCTACTTAGGCAGGAGTAACCAGTAACCGCATCAGTTGCACAGTCGCCCAAACTCAGAGTCATCATTGCCATCATAGCAATGAAACATCATCCGTTTACAAGTGAAATGGGGTTAAATGGTGTTGTGTTTTTTTTTCCTTTTGCTAAAGTTGGCTACTATTTGGATTTTAATACTAATATACGGGGTGAGAGGGCATACTAACTTTGTCAGACCATTTGTAACATATGGAAATTTTGATGAATATCCGAAAGACCTATAAAGTCAGTCAAATGTAATCAAATGTATTTTTTGAATTAAATTGGTTTTCGAAATCGTTATGCCATCGATGTACTTCAGCTGTCCACGCAGCAAACAATTTTCCATTTGAAAGCAAATATCTTCCAACTTCTTGTTTCCAATTAAGCTCCAAGATCGACAATGTAGAAGTTAAACATAATCATACAATCATTCGAATATGATTTAAAATAGATGCAGTGGGTGTTTAATAGGAAATAAGATTCACTCAACCTTGGAGTGGCCTGCGACTTCGTATCCCTTAAATCTGTCCGGCGCCGCAAGTTGGTAATGTTCCTAATAACGTGGCTGATCCGGCTAATCGTCTCTGAAGTTAAATGGTACGAGCTGAAGTTGAGACGAATCCCAGACCATACCCCCGTATAACGGGCAAAAACGCTACTCCACCAGGATGAGCCACCTCGCATGCGAAATATCGATAACATCTGCTCGGTCGATCACGGCCAATTCCGCTCAACGTTGGAAAAGTATTGGGATATAATGGATGTAACCGGTGGGGCAACATGATGAAAGCCCAAACCTGGACAGTGAGAATGATTGGGCGAGACAGTACAATACGCCCTGTTGCTCAAATGCTGAAATACTTAGCCTCGCTACCCTCACCTTTATTACTAAGTCAAGCGTAAGAAGCAACAAATGACTTAATCCACCTAGCCGGCTATGCACCAGCCACGCAGACATCTAAAGCAAACCGGATCCAGAAGACAGCACCATATGTGCACGATTTACAGCGGGCAGCTGTCCGCTCCACCTTGGGGAAAAGTAATAGCTGCAATGGATGCTGTTATTTGCGAGGAAGGAGAAACAATTGCTATGGCCTGAATAGCTGTAATGACTAGAACGCGACGTTTGTGGCAGCATGTGGCATTGCTAGCGGAGTAAAGTTCGCTCGGATCTCCGCTTGTAGAACCATATTTTGGTCAGGCAGTCGAAAACAGATCTCAGTCCCTCACCATAACCATTGCCATAGCAGTGTCAGTGGGCACTGCTACTTAGGCAGGAGTAACCAGTAACCGCATCAGTTGCACAGTCGCCCAAACTCAGAGTCATCATTGCCATCATAGCAATGAAACATCATCCGTTTACAAGTGAAATGGGGTTAAATGGTGTTGTGTTTTTTTTTCCTTTTGCTAAAGTTGGCTACTATTTGGATTTTAATACTAATATACGGGGTGAGAGGGCATACTAACTTTGTCAGACCATTTGTAACATATGGAAATTTTGATGAATATCCGAAAGACCTATAAAGTCTGTCAAATGTAATCAAATGTATTTTTTGAATTAAATTGGTTTTCGAAATCGTTATGCCATCGATGTACTTCAGCTGTCCACGCAGCAAACAATTTTCCATTTGAAAGCAAATATCTTCCAACTTCTTGTTACCAATTAAGCTCCAAGATCGACAATGTAGAAGTTAAACATAATCATACAATCATTCGAATATGATTTAAAATAGATGCAGTGGGTGTTTAATAGGAAATAAGATTCACTCAACCTTGGAGTGGCCTGCGACTTCGTATCCCTTAAATCTGTCCGGCGCCGCAAGTTGGTAATGTTCCTAATAACGTGGCTGATCCGGCTAATCGTCTCTGAAGTTAAATGGTCCGAGCTGAAGTTGAGACGAATTCCAGACCATACCCCCGTATAAAGGGCAAAAACGCTACTCCACCAGGATGAGCCACCTCGCATGCGAAATATCGATAACATCTGCTCGGTCGATCACGGCCAATTCCGCTCAACGTTGGAAAAGTATTGGGATATAATGGATGTAACCGGTGGGGCAACATGATGAAAGCCCAAACCTGGACAGTGAGAATGATTGGGCGAGACAGTACAATACGCCCTGTTGCTCAAATGCTGAAATACTTAGCCTCGCTACCCTCACCTTTATTACTAAGTCAAGCGTAAGAAGCAACAAATGACTTAATCCACCTAGCCGGCTATGCACCAGCCACGCAGACATTTAAAGCAAACCGGATCCAGAAGACAGCACCATACGTGCACGATTTACAGCGGGCAGCTGTCCGCTCCACCTTGGGGAAAAGTAATAGCTGCAATGGATGCTGTTATTTGCGAGGAAGGAGAAACAATTGCTATGGCCTGAATAGCTGTAATGACTAGAACGCGACGTTTGTGGCAGCATGTGGCATTGCTAGCGGAGTAAAGTTCGCTCGGATCTCCGCTTGTAGAACCATATTTTGGTCAGGCAGTCGAAAACAGATCTCAGTCCCTGGGTTCAAACAGTCCCACTCTGTCCTCTAGCTTTGATCCATCTGTGTAACATGATCTCCCAGATGGCAATACCAGACTTTCGTCAATCCAAGATTGTGCCACTGGCAGCAGTGCCACGCACTCGGCTTCAAGTGTAGTCTTAGGTATCCGATCAAAAACCTCTTCCATTCCTTGCAGGTTTCCTATAGTCATATCATTCATCTATTCTCCCATCGTCTTATGCGTCATAGCCGCAATGGCTGTTTCACACTTAACCAGTTTTTTTATGGCTCGGATATCTAAAATAATCCCCAATGCCCTAGTGGTCGTTGTCTTTATATCTTCGTCAATACAGCATGTTCTATGAATCTGTTGTACAATTCTTACATTGCACTCCTTCTCCACCGGAGTCTACTAAAGTAATGAGGCGTAAGTAACCATTTCGAGCCTACGGCCGATCTACAAAGTGCTCAAAATCTGTGAGCCTTCTCGGTACGCTCCTGAATGTGACACTTCCAATTCAATTTCCTATCCAACATCACTCCTAAGTATTTGACCTTGTCATATACCGAAATCGTTTTGTTGAGGAAACGTGGTGCATCAAATTGATCCACCTTCGCCTAACTCGTGAACAAGCAGATTTTAGTCTTCTCTGGCTTAACATTGAAACCCTTAGGTCTAGCCCAGTCGTATTGCATATCAAAGACCCTTTCAACTTTACTGCATAGCTGATCCCTACCTCTTAGAAGAATTTCCTTAGAAATATGTTGTTGCCCAAAAAGTAATTGCGGATTTTTTAAAAGAAAGTAAATGCATTTTTAATAAAACTTAGAATGAACTTTAATCAAATATACTTTTTTACACTTTTTTTCTAAATCAAGCTAAAAGTAACAGCTGATAACTGACAGAAGAAAGAATGCAATTACAGAGTCACAAGCTGTGAAAAAATTTGTCAACGCCGACTATATGAAAAATCCGCAATTACTTTTTGGGCAACCCAATATTATAACATCATCAGCATATCAGACAGCTTCAAATCACACTTCAGTCAGCATCCATAATAAATGATTAATGACGTGTCCCATAGGACTCCACCCTGTGGAGTGGCCTGTGCCTCTTTCTCTAGTATTTTTTACATGGGACACACAATTTATACACCTGATGCTTAGGATATTGTTTAGCAAGTTTTTAAGGACCCGGTCCATCTAGAACTAAAGGGTGATTTTTTTTAGGTTAGGATTTTCATGCATTAGTATTTGACAGATCACGTGGGATTTCAGACATGGTGTCAAAGAGAAAGATGCTCAGTATGCTTTGACATTTCATCATGAATAGACTTACTAACGAGCAACGCTTGCAAATCATTGAATTTTATTACCAAAATCAGTGTTCGGTTCGAAATGTGTTCAAATTTTGACAAATTTTGTTCAGCGATGAGGCTCATTTCTGGTTGAATGGCTACGTAAATAAGCAAAATTGCCGCATTTGGAGTGAAGAGCAACCAGAAGCCGTTCAAGAACTGCCCATGCATCCCGAAAAATGCACTGTTTGGTGTGGTTTGTACGCTGGTGGAATCATTGGACCGTATTTTTTCAAAGATGCTGTTGGACGCAACGTTACGGTGAATGAACACATTTCGAACCGAACACTGATTTTGGTAATAAAATTCAATGATTTGCAAGCGTTGCTCGTTAGTAAGTCTATTCATGATGAAATGTCAAAGCATACTGAGCATCTTTCTCTTTGACACCATGTCTGAAATCCCACGTGATCTGTCAAATACTAATGCATGAAAATCCTAACCTCAAAAAAATCACCCTTTAGTATAAAGATTGGATTAGTGTATCGTTTCGCACAGACAAAAATTTATAGCGGTCTAAGGATTGGATCAGTATGTCGTTCCGCAGAGACAAAACATTTTAGCTGCAGTTATACAATACAATCCTGGCGACATTTGTGAAGTACTTTGCCATGTAAAAACTTCTCCGCAAAGAAGTGTCGCACTGCAGTCGCCGTTCGGACGTAGCTATAACAAGTAAAAGCGTGCTAAGTTCGAATCTTGGGTACCCACCACCATGGATTCCGCTAAAACTGTACTTTTTTATACCCACCACCGAAGGATGGGGGTATATTAATTTTGTCATTCCGTTTGCAGCACATCGAAATATCCATTTCCGACCCTATAAAGTATATGTATTCTTGATCAGCGTGAAAATCTAAGACGATCTAGACATGTCCGTCCGTCTGTCCGTCTGTCTGTTGAAATCACGCTACAGTCTTTAAAAATTGAGATATTGAGCTGAAATTTTGCACAGATTCTTTTTTTGTTCATAAGCAGGTTAAGTTCGAAGATGGGCTATATCGGACTATATCTTGATATAGCCCCCATATAGACCGATCGGCCGATTTAGGGTCTAAGGCCCATAAAAGCCACATTTATTATCCGATTTTGCTGAAATTTGGGACAGTGAATTGCGTTGGGCCCTTCGACGATCCAGATTTGGATATAGCTGCCATATAGACCGATCTCTCGGTTGAACAATGTCTTGCATTTGTAAGCATTTGGTCTAAATCGGATGATATCTATAGAGCTGCTATGGGGCATAAGGTATGCATTTTTCACTGGATTTTGACTAAATGTGGTTCACATATATACTCAAGGTGGTGGGTATCCAAAGTTCGGCCCGGCCGAACTTAACGCCTTCTTACTTGTTATTAACAGAGTTTGTATGTAAATTATTTTGGTATTAAGAAATCGGCATATCGGTACTTAGGGGGCCTACATCACCATATTGACCGATTCGAATAGAACTTGGCACTGATGTTATAAGTCATAAGATAGGAGTTTGGGCCAAAATTCAGTCAAATCAGTATTTAGGCTTCTTAGGACTCAAGAAGTCAAATCCGTTGATCGGTTTATATGGGGGCTGTATCAGTTCATAGACCTATTCGGCTCATACTTGGCATGGATGTTGGATGTCATAACAAAACTCTTTGATCCAAATTTCAGCCAATCGGAAAATTGAGGCTTCTAAGGGCTAAAGAAATCAAATCCGGGGATCGGTTTATATGGGGGCTATATCTGCTTATGGACCTATTCGGATGGTACTTGGCATGGATGTTGGGATAAGTCATTTTCCCATATTTCAGCCAAATCGGATGAAAATTGAGGCATCTAAGTGCTAAACAAGTCAAATCCGGGGATGGATTTATATGGGCGCAATATCTGTTTATAGATCGAATCGGATGACACTTGGCGTGGCGTCATAAACTAAGACCCTAGGCCAATTTTAGCCTAATCGGATGAACATTGAGGCTTCTGGGGGCTGAGGAAATCAAATCCAGGGATAGTTTTAAATAGGGGCCATATCCAAGTCAATCCCCAACGACGTACATTAATAAGAAGTATCTGTGCAAAATTACACCCGGCTAGCTTTACTTGTTCGACCGTTATCGTGATTTTGACAGACGGACGGACAAGACTTCATAGATTCAAAATGTTGAGACGATCTAGAATATGTAAACTTTATGAGGTCGCAGATCATTATTTCGAGGTGTTACAAACGGAATAACTAGCTACGTATACCCCCGTCCTATATGGGTATTTATCATTGACCTTAAACTTGAATCGAACATCACTCATTGATATGTGTGAAGTTGAAACCGTGTTCTTCAAAGGTTAGAAACGTTCAATTTAAAATCAGCTTGCCAGGTCCTCAAAGCATAAAGTCGGGAAACTCTATGCGGCCATTTTGGGCTTAAGGCCGTGAATCGGCAGATCGGTCTATATGGCAGCTATATCTAAATTTGGCCCGATCTGAACCATATTATGGACACATGTGGCGAGTCTTGATACAACTCATTGTTCCAAATTTCAGCGAAATCAGGCAATAAATGCACCTGTTAAATGCCTAATACCCAAAATCGGCAGATCGGCTTATATGGCGAGTATATAAACATTTGTTGCGAACTGGATCATATTCGTTTTGGATATCGAAGACCTAATAAAACTCACTGTTCTGAATTTTGGTCGAAATCGGGTAATATATGCGTTTGTTAAGGACTTGGATTGGTGTATATGGCAGCTACGTGTGACACACCACCATTGTGGTGCAGCGTATTATAACTTTGCAACGCTAAGAAGGAGAAGAAGTAGACCCATTGAATCGGCTTAGAATTACTTCTTTATTCGATTTCGCCATGTCCGTCTGTCTGTCTGTTCATGTATTCTTGTTATCAAGGTACAGGTCCCATTTGTTTTCCGACTGTCACAAAATTTTGCATAACTCACTTTTTTGGAGTAAGGACGAACGCTATTGATTTTGAAAAAAATCGGTCCAGATTTAGATGTAGCCCCCACATATATCTTTCATCCCATGTGGCCTTGTAAGGCTATAGAAGTCACAATTTGTCTTTAATATTTATAAAATTTACTGTGAGATGATTTATTTGGCGTCTTAGTACGTGTGCTAAATTCTTTTTAAGTTCGTCCAGATTAAAATATATGTAGCCCTTATAAATATGTTTCATATGATATGGCCTTTCAGGCTCTAGTGCCCACAATTGGGGTCCTATCGTAAAACAATCTTATAAGGTACTATTCAATATATCAATGGGTATGTAAAATTAAGACGTGACTTTATTTCAACATAGCTTCCAAAATATTCGTCTGAGAACCCATAAAGTATATATATTCTTGATCGTCGCGACATTTTTTGACGATCTAGCCATGTCCGTCCGTCCGTCTGTCCGTCCGTCTGTCCGTCCGTCCGTCCGTCTGTCCGTCCGTCTGTCCGTCCGTCCATCTGTCCGTCCGTCTGTCCGTCCGTCTGACCATCCGTTTGTCTGTCCGTCCGTCCGTCTGTCTGTCGAAAGCACGCTAACTTCCAAAAAAGTAAAGCCAGCCGCTTCAAATTTTGCACAAACACCTATTATTAGTGTAGGTCGGTTGGTATTGTAAATAAGCCATATCGGTCCATGTTTTGATATAGCTGCCATATAAACCGATCTTGGGTCTTGACTTCTTGAGCCTCTAGAGTGCGCAATTCTTATTCGATTAGAATCAAATTTTGCACCACGTTCTTTGTTATGATATCCAACAACTGTGCGAAGTATGGTTCAAATAGGTTCATAACCTGATATAGCTGTCATATAAATCGATCTTGGGTCTTGACGTCCTGAGCCTCTAGAGTGCGCAATTCTTATCCGATTGGAATGAAATTTCGCACGACGTGGTTTGTTATGATATCCAACAATTGTGCTAAGTATGGTTCAAATAGGTTAATAACCTGATATAGCTGTCATCTAAATCGATCTTGGGTCTTGACTTCCTGAGCCTCTAGAGGGCGCAATTCTTATCTGATTTGAATGAAATTTTGCACGACGTGTTTTGTTATGATATACAACAACTGTGCCAAGTATGATTCAAATCGGTTTATAACCTGATATAGCTGTCATATAAACAGATCTGGGGACTTGACTTCTTGAGCCTCTGATTTGGCTGAAATTTTGCATGACGTATTTTATTCTTACTTTCAACAACTGTGTCAAATAAGGTTCAAATCGGTTCATAACCTTATAAAGCTGCCATATAAACCGATCTGGGATATTTACTTCTTGAGCCTCTAGAGGTCGCAATTATTATCCGATTTGCCTAAAATTTTGTACGACGGATTCTATCATGACCATCAACATACTTGTTTATTATGGTCTGAATCTGTCTATAGCCCGATACAGTTCCCATATAAATCGATCTCTCTATTTTACTTCTTGAGCACCCAAAGGGCGCAATTCTTATTCGAATTTGCTGACATTTTACACAGGTCCCCAACATATAATTTAATTGTGGTGCAATCCGGACTATATCTTGATATCGCTCTAATAGCAGAGCAAATCTTTTCTTATATCCTTTTTTGCCTAAGAAGAGATGCCGGGAAGAGAACTCGACAAATGCGACCCATGGTGGAGGGTATATAAGATTCGGCACGGCCGATCTTAACACGCTTTTACTTGTTTCTGATGTTCTCGTCAGGATTAGAACCCAGGCGTTTAGAGATATAAGCGGACATGCTAACCTTTGCGCCACGAAGGTCTCATACTACCATAAATATATTAAAATGGGACCAAGAACTGAACTGTACCAAGTTCCAATCCGATAGCATTATTTGTGAAAGTTGTAGTGTGCTTAGAGCAAACAGACCAACACACGCATGGAAAAACAAATGTGTCTCAAGTGCTTCAAATCATCAAAATTGATTACACATCAAAAATTTACCTCGTATTTATAATTTCCGTTCGTTTAAATTTGTAATGGCTCTAAAAATCAGGATTATTCTATATAGTTTGTCGAAAAGTCGAGAGTCGGGATAGCCATAGAAAGTCGGGATAATCCTGACCATCAGCAAGCTTAAACACTGCAGATGACTTGTCGGGTCAATAACCAGCTGCACAACTACAGACCAGCGATATGTAGGCGCTGTATAGCTCTATCTCGGCAGTTACATACTTCACTGCTAATAGGGAATGCATGTTCCCTATGGGGGCACTGGCGTCATCCGCAATGCTGATACTTCTATACTGTACGTCTGTCAGCTTCGCCTATCGAACCACATCGACCACTTTGTTCTTCCGAACATTGCAATTTCCCGGTAGTGGCACGACAATATTCGGGGTAAGGTGATGGCTGCTGCATATATTGGTGGACTAATTTATTGCACCGTTTAAACCTCAATGACACCAAACAATGATGGATAGGGTCTACACTTACGTGAGCCACTGGCCGATGGGGATTCCATAGGGTCAATCCGGTACTTAGATGCGACTGCCCTGGGGTCATAGGTTCGTTTCCCACTACTGTGGTATAACAAAGGCCTAAAATCAGGCTGCCACTATAACCTTACCTAAGCTAGGGTCTTAAGACAATATTTCAAGATTTATATTACGTATGTATTTGTAATAGAGTTTTACTAACCTATGAAAGGAGGTCGCCGTAGCAGAGGTTAGCATGACGGCCCATGACGCTGAACGCCTGCGTTCGAATCCTGGCGAGACCATCTGAAAACAAGTTTCAGCTGTGGTTTTCCCCTACTAATGCTGGCAACATTTGTGAGGTACTACGCCATGTATAATCTCCTCTCCAAAGAGGTGTCGCACTGCCGTACGCCTTTCGGACTCGGCTATAAAAAGAAGGTTCCTTATCATAGAGCTTAAACTTGAATCGGACTGCACTCATTGATATGTGAGAAGTTTGCCCCAGTTCCTTAGTGGAATCTTCGTGGGCAAAATTTGCAATATGCAAAAAAGGTAGGGCACACAATTGTATGCAAATTGCAAATTTTGCCCATTAACATTCCACTAAGGAACAGGGGCAAACTTCTCACATATCAATGAGTGCATTCCGATTCAAGTTTAAGCTCAATGATAAGGGGCCTATTTTTTATAGCCGAGTCCGAACGGCGTGCCGCAGTGCGACACCTCTTTGGAGAGAAGTTTTACAATTGTATCCCCTCTTGAAATCTATTTGAAATAAATCAAGAATTTGATCCAAAATTAGAACATTATTATCATGAAGGGTATTTATAATTCTTCAACATCCAACTCAATGGCCATTTTCACTTATTTTGAATTGGGATTTACTCTGGCCCTTGCTAATGCATTGACCATACCCATCATGAGATGAGCAGTATGGAAAAACTCACACCCAATAGTTGGTAAATGATGGCGCGAATGGTATATGCTGCCGACGTCATGACTTCATGGAGGAAATGCGTTTCAATTTCCGTTTTATAATGAACCTCAGCAAAGGGGAGGAAAAAAGGGGCAGAGACTTAAAAATGAAAACCTTTTAGGCCTATGAGAAAGGACTTATTGGTTTTTGATATTTTCATACAAAAGAAGTAGAAAATCTTATATTTCATTTTTCCCAACAAACACACGTATTAATTAGTGGCTGCAATGCTGCACTAAGAAGCATTGAAAAACATTTTCCTTGTAGAATATTTACAAAGTTCTTCAAACAAAAAAAAAAAAGAACGCATTACTTTAGCAAAGAAGTAATGGGTTTTAACTTTGAGCTTATTTTCCGGCTGGTGCGTGAACGCGTACAATTTTAGGTTTTTCATTCTAGAAAAAAAAAGTTACTCCCCTGGAATCCCTTGTCGGTTGTTCGGGGTGGTGTGTGTTGCATGTCGCGTGCCGGACGCGTGCTCGAATTAGAGGCAGGCCCGGCGGACGAACGCATGAGCTTAGGTGTGTTGCATTTGTCATGGTTATCGTTAATAAAGTTATTACATTCAATATTTGTTTAGATGTTGCTCGCTTTTACAATTTGTATGTTAGGCTCATAATTAAATTATTTTGTTTTTTTGCTCCCCCTGCTCCCATCTCCAGTTGGAAAAGGCTTGCCCAGGACTTTCCTTTTAAACCCTCACTCAACCTTACTCGAAACATTTTTATGATGAATGAATTTTTGAGTGGGTGGCTACTTTGGACGATTCTGGTAGTAAAGTGCATCAGCCTATAAGTGTGCCAGGGCATTTATTAAATATTCTATTTTAAAATGAGAAAGTTGGCAACAAGACCAAATTGATTAATTTTTAATCCTGCAAAAAATTCGTGGGCTCAAAAACTGGTTATTATTAGGATACGCTAATGAATGTTTAAAGTTAAAGTTCAGTCGTGGGAAATATCTGCGAAATGAGCAAGATTTACTTAATGAGTTGCAGCGTTCTGACTTTATGTACAGCAAAATTATGAACTTTAAGAATTATCCTAGGCAGAAAAAAGGGAATCATTTTATATAACAAAGCCTCACAAATTCCTAATAGCAGGGTGAAAATACGACGAGTAATGCCTGATTTTAGTAGTACTTGATGACAGCTTAACTCATAAAATGACTAGGTTTAAAATCCGATTTTGATATATCTTGCAAATAGATTACCATCAGTAACAAAACAACCCATGCCAAATTTTATGTAGATCGGTTGAAAATTGTAGTTCCTACAGCCATTATAGCGCAAATTGGGCGAATATATATGTATGGGAGCTATATCTAAATCTGAACCGATTTTGATAAAATCTTGCAGATAAGTTATGATCAGTAATAGAAAACTCCGTACCAAATTTTATGCAGATCGGTTGAGAATTGTAGGTACTGCAGCCATTATAGCGCAAATCGGGAGTTACATATATATGGGAGGTATATCTAAATCTGAATTGATTCTTACCAAAATCAATTGCGTTCGTCCCTGAGCCAAAAAAGTAACATGTGAATAATTTCGTGGCGATTGGACAACAATTACGATCTATACCATGATTACCAGAACACATGGACCCACGGACGGACAGACGGACTTGGCTTAATCGAATAAGAAAGTGATTCGAAGTCGATCGGTATACTTATCAATGGGTCTAGCCCATCTTCTTCTTAGTGTTGCAAACAAATGCACAAACTTTTTATAGCCTGTATAAAAGTGGTGTAGGGTATAAAGGAGGACCATCGGACAAAAATTGCGGCTTGTAAGGATTTAAGAATTCAAATCGGGAGATGGGTTTATATGGGAACTATATCAAGTTATAGACCGATTCTGGCCCTTCTTGGTATAGTTATAATTCATTTTTTTGTCCGACTTGACAATTTTTGTCCGACTTGGCTGAGTCGGACAAAAATTGCGGCTTGTAAGGTTTCAAGAAGTGAAATCGGTAGATCGGGTTATGTGGAGGCTACATCAGGGCTTGAATTAAAATAAATATTTGAATATATTAACAAGTAAAATGGCGTTAAGTTTGCCCGTGCCGAACTTTGGATATATATGTAAACTACCTTTCATCAAAATCCGGTGAAAATTGCATACATTATGTCCCATAGCAGTTATATCGAAATATGATCCGATTTGGACCAAATGCTAATAAATACAGTAGCTATATATAAAAAAACCGATCTGAACCATATGCGCCACGGATGTCGAAAAGCCTAACATAAGTTACTGTGTCAAATTTCAGTGAAATCGGACAATAAATGTGCCTTTTATGGGCCTAAGACCTTAAATCGAGAGATCGTTCTATATGACAGCTTTATCCAAATCTGGACCGATCTGAGCCAAATTGGAGAATAATGTTGAAGGGCCTTATATAACTCACTGTCCAAAATTTCGGCGACATCGGACAATAAATTCCGCCTTTTATGGGCACAAAACCTTAAATCGAGAGATCGGTCTATATGGCAGCTCTATCCAAATCTAAACCCTTCTGGTCCAAATTGAAGAGGGATGTCGACTTGCCTAAGACAACTAACTGTCCCAAATTTCAGCAAAATCGAATAATAAATGTAGCTTTCATGGGCCTAAGATCCCAAATCGGCGGATCGGTCTATATGGGCTATATAGCCAATCTTCGAACTTAACCTGCTTATGGATACAAAAGAATCTGTGCAAAATTTTTGCTCAATCTCTCTATTTTTATACCCTCCATAGGAGGGGGTATACTAATTTCGTCATTCTGTTTGTAACTCCTCGAAATATTCGTCTAAGACCCCGTGAAGTATATATATTCTTGATCGTCATGACATTTTAAGGCGATCTAGCCATGTCCGTCCGTCTGTCTGTTGAAAGCACGCTAACTTTCGAAGAAGTAAAGCTAGCCGCTTGAAATTTTGCACAAATACTTCTTATTAGTGTAGGTCGGTTGGGATTGTAAATGACGATATCGGTCAATCTTTTGATATAGCTGCCATATAAACCGATTTTGGATCTTGAATTCTTTAGTCACTACAGGGCGCAATTTTTATCCGATTTCGCTGTAACTTTGCACGTGGTGTTTCGACTTTCAACAACTGTGCGAGGTATGGTTCAAATCGGCCCATAACTTGATATAGCTGCCATATAAACCTATCCGGGATCTTGACTTCTTCAGCCTCTATAGGGCGCAATTATTATCTGATTTGGATGAAATTTTGCGCAACGGCTTCTCCCAAGACCTTAAACATACGTGTCAAATATGGTCTGAATCGGTTTATAACCTAATACAGCTCCCCTATAAAACGATCTCCCTATTTTACTTTTTGACCACCTAAAGGGCGAAATCCTCGAAAGCACGCTAACTTCCGAAGGGGTAAAGCTAGCCGCTTGAAATTATGCACAAATACTTTTTATTAGTGTAGGTCGGTTGGTATTGTAAATGGGCTATATCGGTCCATTTTTTGATATAGCTGTCATATAAACCGATCTTGGGTCTTTACTTCTTGAGCCTCTAGAGTGCGCAATTCTTGTCCGATTGGAATGAAATTTTGCACGACGTGTTTTGTTACGATATCCAACAACTGTGCCAAGTATGGTTCAAATCGATTTATAACCTGATATAGCTGCCATATAAACCGATCTTGGGTCTTGACTTCTTGAGCCTCTATTGGGCGCAATTATTATCTGATTTGGATGAAATTTTGCTCAATGGCTTCTCCCTTGACCTTAAACATACGTTTCAAATATGGTCTGAATCGGTCTATAACCTACTACAGCTTCCCTATAAAACGATCTCCCTATTTTAATTTTTGACCCCCTTAGGGGTCAAAAATTAAAATACACAATGACTTCTGCTGTGGTCTCCACCATTCCATTATGGTCCGACTCGGACCATAGCTTGGTATAGCTACAATAGCATAGCAATTCTGTCTTTTATCCTTTACTTTGTTTGCCTAAAAAGAAACACCAGGGAAAGAACTTGACAAATGCGAAACATGGTGGAGGGTATATAAGATTCGGCCCGGCTGATTACCCTTTTGCTCGGAAAAGGGTAGCCTTATTACCCTTTTTATACCCACCACCGTAGGATAGGGGGTATATTCATTTAGTCATTCCGTTTGCAATATATCGGCACATATACGTGTTTTTGATGCACGCTGGTAAAGATCTTAAACGTGCGAAATCGGACCATTCTTGGATATAGCTGCTATATACACCGATTTTCTCATGAAGGGTCTAAGCGCCATAAATGCTTTATTTTTCATCCGATTTCGCTGAAATTTAAAACAGTGAGGTGCTTAAGGCTACATTTGACCCAAATATGATTCACATCGGATAGATATAGCTGTTATATAGACCGATCTCCCGATAAAGAGTATGAAGCTCACAAAAACTATATTTTTCCCATTTCGCTGAAATTTGAAACAGTAGGTAATTTAAGGTCATCCGCCATCCACCCAAATATGGTTAAAATCGGAAGGTATTTAGATATAGCTATCATATAGACCGATATGCCGATTAAGGGTCTGAAGCTCATAAAAACTTTATGTATTACCCGACTTTGTTGAAAATTGAAATACGAAATTCAACATTGACTTATTTTTATTAGACCACTCAATATCCGTGCCAAATTTGGGTGCATAAGTTATCCAATTTTCACCGGATTGTGACGAAAGGGAGTTTTCATATATACCCGAGATGGTGGGTACCCAAAGTTCGGCCCGGTCGAACTTAATGCCTTTTTAATTGTTTTTTTTATACCCTCCACCATAAGATGGGGGGTATACTAATTTCGTCATTCTGTTTGTAACTACTCGAAATATTCGTCTGAGACCCCATAAAGTATATATATTTTTGATCGTCGCGACATTTTATGTCGATCTAGCCATGTCCGTCCGTCTGTCCGTCCGTCCGTCCGTCTGTCTGTCGAAAGCACGCTAACTTCTGAAGGAGTAAAGATAGCCTCTTGAAATTTTGCACAAATACTTCTTATTAGTGTAGGTCGGTTGGAATTGTAAATGGGCCATATCGGTCCATGCTGTGATATAGCTGCCATATAAACCGATCTTGGGTCTTGAATTCTTGAGCCTCTAGACTGCGCAATTCTTATCCGATTGAAATGAAATTTTGCACGACGTGTTTTGTTATTATATCCAACAAATGCGTCAAGTATGGTTCAAATCGGTCCATAACCTGATATAGCTGCCATATAAACCGATCTGGGGTCTTGACTTCTTGAGCCTCTAAAGGGCACAATTCTTATCCGATTGGAATGGAATTTCGCACAACGTGTTTTGTTATGATACCTAACATCTGTGCCAAGTATGGTTTAAATCGGTTCATAACCTGATATAGCTGCCATATAAACCGATCTTGGGTCTTGACTTCTTGAGCCTCTAGAGGGCACAATTCTTATCCGATTTAAATGAGTTTTTGCACGAAGTATTTCATCATGATGTCCAACAACTGTGCCAAGTATGGTTGAAATCGGTTCATAACCTGATATAGCTGTCATATAAACAGATCTGGGGATTTGACTTCTTGAGCTTCTAGAGGTCGCAATTCCTATCCGATCTGGCTGAAATTTTGCATGACGTATTTTATTTTTACTTTCAACAACTGTGTCGAATAAGGTTGAAATCGGTTCATAACCTGATATAGCTGTCATATAAACCGATCTGGGATCTTGACTTCTTGACCCCTAGAGGTCGCAATTATTATCCGATATGCCTGAAATCTTATACGACGGATCCACTCATGACCATCAACAAACGTGTTTATTATGTTCTGAATCGGTCTATAACCCGATACAGATCCCATATAAATCGTTCTCTCTATTTTACTTCGTGAGCCCCAATGGGCGCAATTCTTATACGAATTGGCTGAAATTTTACACAGGTCTCCAACATATAATTTAATTGTGGTCCGAACCGGACCATATCTTGATATCGTTATAATAGCAGAGCAACTTTTTATACCCTCCACCATAAGATGGGGGGTATACTAATTTCGTCATTCTGTTTGTAACTACTCGAAATATTCGTCTGAGACCCCATAAAGTATATATATTCTTGATCGTCGTGACATTTTATGTCGATCTAGCCATGTCCGTCCGTCTGTCCGTCCGTCCGTCCGTCCGTCCGTCCGTCTGTCTGTCGAAAGCACGCTAACTTCCGAAGGAGTAAAGCTAGCCGCTTGAAATTTTGCACAAAAACTTCTTATTAGTGTAGGTCGGTTGGTATTGTAAATGGGCTATATCGGTCCATGTTTTGATATAGCTGCCATATAAACCGATCTTGGGTCTTGACTTCTTGAGCCTCTAGAGTGCGCAATTTTTATCCGATTGGAATGAAATTTTGCACGACGTGTTTTGCTATGATGTCCAACAACTGTGCCAAGTATAGTTTAAATCGGTTCATAACCTGATATAGCTGCCATATAAACCGATCTTGGGTCTGGACTTCTTGAGCCTCTAGCGTGCGCAATTCTTATCCGATCAGAATGAAATTTTGCAAGACGTGTTTTGTTATGATGTCCAACAACTGTGCCAAGTATGGTTCAAATTGGTCCATAATCTGATATAGCTGCCATATAAACCGATCTTGGGTCTTGACTTCTTGAGCCTCTAGAGTGCGCAATTCTTATCCGATTGAAATGAAATTTTGCACGACGTGTTTTGTTATTATATCCAACAATAGTGCCAAGTATGGTTCAAATCGGTCCATAACCTGATATAGCTGCCATATAAACCGATCTTGGGTCTTGACTTCTTGACCCTCTAGAGGGCGCAATTCTTATCCGATTGGAATGGAATTTCGCACGACGTGTCTTGTTATGATACCCAACAACTGTGCCAAGTATGGTTTAAATCGGTTCATAACCTGATATAGCTGCCATATAAACTGATCTTGGGTCTTGACTTCTTGAGCCTCTAGAGGGCACAATTCTTATCCGATTTGAATGAATTTTTGCACGAAGTATTTCGTTATGATATCCAACGACTGTGCCAAGTATGGTTCAAATCGGTTTATAACCTGATATAGCTGTCATATAAACAGATCTGGGGATTTGACTTCTTGAGCTTCTAGAGAGCGCAATTCCTATCCGATTTGGCTGAAATTTTGCATGACGTATTTTATTTTTACTTTCAACAACGGTGTCAAATAAGGTTCAAATCGGTTCATAACCTGATATAGCTGCCATATAAACCGATCTGGGATCTTGACTTCTTGACCCCTAGAGGTCGCAATTATTATCCCATATGCCTGAAATTTTGTACGACGGATCCTCTCATGACCATCAGCAAACGTGTTTATTATGTTCTGAATCGGTCTATAGCCCGATACAGATCCCATATAAATCGTTCTCTCTATTTTACTTCGTGAGCCCCAATGGGCGCAATTGTTATACGAATTGGCTGAAATTTTACACAGGTCTCCAACATATAATTTAATTGTGGTCCGAACCGGACCTTATCTTGATATCGTTTTGATAGCAGATCAACTATTTTCTTATATCCTTTTTAGCCTAAGAAGAGATGCCGGGAAAAGAACTCGACAAATGCGATCCATGGTGGAGGGTATATAAGATTCGGCCAGGCCGAACTTAGCACGCTTTTACTTGTTTCTTATATCCTCTTTAGCCTAAGAAGAGATGCCAAGAAAACAACTCGACAAATGCGATCCATGGTGGAGGGTATATAAGATTCGGCCCGGCCGAACTTAGCACGCTTTTACTTGTTTTTTTTTTTTTTGAAATTACACTTCTCTTGCTTGTTTTTTTTTTTTTTTGGAAGAGGATACTTTTGTTACTCCTCTCCTTGAATAAGTGTAGATTTGTTACTCTTTTCCCTGGAAGAGTGTTGTTTTATTGCCCTTTTTCTTGGAAGACCGATCTCCCGATTGAAGTTCTTGGGCGTGTAAAAGGCACAATATTTAACCGATTTCGCTTAAATTTGTGAGATGTATTGGGCTCTTCGACATTCAACCCTGTTCAATGTGGCCTCGATTGTTCTACATTTGAATATGGCTGCCGTATATGCCGATCTACCGACTAAAATTCTTGGAACCCATAAAAAGCCCATTTTTTAAGCTATTTCGCTAAAATTTGATACAATAAGTCGTGTAAGAACATACACATCCTTGGTCCTATAAAAAGCTCATTTATTATCCGACTTCGTTAAAGTGCAGCACAATGAGTTGTGTTAGACCATACACATTGGGAATGTGTTGTAAATCGGACTATAAGTGGATAAAGCTTGTGTATGGACCAATCCCCCGTTTTGTGGCCCAGGGCAGTTAATTGTGGCCTTCACAACGTCCCTGTCGACTTTGGCCCAGGTCGGAAAATGTTTCGATGTAGTTGCTGGAGTTATTTTCCACAGGACTTGAAGTAATTCGGCCCGGCCAAACTTAATGCTGAGCTTTATATAGTATGGGAAAAGTAACATTGATACGAGAGAAGTTTCTCCGCCGATTCTTAATGGAATGATAATGGGCAAACTTGCAATTTTGCATTATAATTTACAGAACTATTTGGTCTAGTCGTTTATCACCCGCTGTCCTGTAATTATCATCCAGACTCACCAAAGATGGTGGATAAAATAAAGTGATTAAATTTTTTTTTATCCAATACCAATTTGTTACAAACATAAGCAATTTCCTATCGATAAACACTAGCAATCGCTTTTCCCCAATTTCCCTGATTTCCATATTTTCAACTTTTCTCCCTTTTTTATTTACTAACAATTTAATTGTTTTAAAATAATTCACACTGTTTGCCTTATCTTTCGTTGCAAATAATTTATCCTTCAACCAGTGCAACTTTGGCGAATTCCAGCCACCGTAGAGGGGTGATGCAATTGCAACTGCAACTATCAGCGAATGGCATGCAGTCTCCACAAAGTTTTTATTTTTCCGACTTTTTAGGAAGGAAGCGAAGATGTTTGCTGTTGATGGGGTTGGTGGTGGGTTGTGTTGAGATTGTGAAAGTGATAGAAAACTTAGTAAGTGTGAAATAATTTTTAATGATAATTGAAAATCAATTTGTTTGCCATAAAAGTTGCCAAAGTACATAGTATAGCGAGCGTATTTTGACTGTTAATTGAAATTGAGATGATTGTTGAAAACAATGGCGAAAGATAGGGAAAAGCTTGGTTGGGGGTCATTGAAGGACTAAAGCACTGAAAGGTTATTGAGATTACTTAAAAGAGAAACAAGTAAAAAGGCGTTAAGTTCGGCCGGGCCGAACTTTAGATACCCACCACCTCGGGTATATATGTAAACCAACTTTCATCAAAATCAGGTGAAAATTGCATACCTTATGCCCCATAGCAGTTATATCGAAATATGTTCCGATTTGGACCAAATACTAATAAGTACAAGTCATTGTTCAATTACGTATAACAAAATATTGTTCTGTTTAGTAGCTATATCTAAAAATAAACCACGGATGTCGAAAAGCCTAATATAAGAAACTGTGTCAAATTTCAGTGAAATCGGATTATACATGCGCCTTTTATTGGGCCAAGACTTTAAATCGAGATATCGGTCTACATGACAGCTATATCCAAATCTGGTCCCATTTGGGCCAAGTTGCAGAAAAATATCGAAGAGCCTAACACAACGCACTGTCCCAAATTTCGGCGATATCGGACAATAAACGCGCCTTCTATGGCCCCAATCCCTAAAACCGAGAGATCGGTCTATATGGCAGCTATATCCAAATCTAAACCGAGCAAGACCAAATTGCAGACAGACGTCGAAGGGTCTAAGAAAACTCACTGTCTCAAATTTCAGTGATAACGGACAATAAATGCGCCGTTTTTGGTTCCAAAACCTTAAACCGAGATATCGGTCTATATGACAGCTATATCCAAATATGTACGATCTGGGCCAAATTAACGAAGGATGTCGAAGGGCCTAACACAACTCACTGTCCCAAATTTAAGCAAAATCGGAAAATAAATGTGGCTTTTATGGGCCTGAGATCCGAAATCGGAGGATCGGTCTATATGGCAGCTATATCCAAATCTGGACCGATCTGGGCCAAATTGACGATGCATGACGAAGGGCCTGACACAACTCACTGTCCCAAATTTCAGCGAAATCGGATAATAAATGTGGATTTTATGGGCCCAAGACCCTAAATCGAAGGATCGGTCTACATGACAGCTATATCCAAATCTGGATCGATCTGAGCCAAATTGGCGAAGGATGTCGAAGGGCCTAACACAACTCAAATTTCAGCAGAATCGGATAATAAAGGTGGCTTTTATGGGCCTAAGACCCTAAATCGGAGGATCGGTCTATTTGGCAGCTATATCCAAATCTGGACTGATCTGGGCCAAATTGGCGAAGGATGTCGAAGGGCCTAACACAACTCACTGTCCCAAATTTCAGCAAAATCAGATAATAAATGTGGCTTTTATGGGCCTAAGACCCTAAATCGGAGGATCGAACTTAAACTGCTTATGGAAAAAACAAGTAAAAGCGTGCTAAGTTCGGCCGGGCCGAATCTTATATACCCTCCACCATGGATCGCATTAGGCGAGTTCTTTTCCCGGCATTTCTTCTTAGGCAAAAAAAAAGGTTATAAGAAAAGATTTGCTCTGCTATTAGAGCTATATCAAAATATGGTCCGGTTTGGACCACAATTAAATTATATGTTGTAAAATGTCATCCAATTCGAATAAGATTTGCGCCCTTTGGGGGCTCAAGACGTAAAATAGAGAGATCGATTTATATGGGAGCTGTATCGGCCTATAGACCGATTCAGACCATAATAAACACGTATGTTAATGGTCATGAGAGAATCCGTCGTACAAAATTTCAGGCAAATCGGATAATAATTGCGACCTCTAGAGGCTCAAGAAGTCAAGATCCCAGATCGGTTTATATGGCAGCTATATCAGGTTATGAACCGACTTGTACTTTATTTGACATAGTTGTTGAAAGTAACAATAAAAAACGTCTTGCGAAATTTCAGCCAAATCGGATAGAAATTGCGCCCTCTAGAAGCTCAAGAAGTCAAGTCCCCAGATCTGTTTATATGACAGCTATATCAGGTTATGAACCGATTTGAACCATATTTGGCACAGTTATTGGATATAATAACAAAACACGTCGTGCAAAATTTCATTCCAATCGGATAAGAACTGCGCACTCTAGAGGCTCAAGAAGTCAAGACACCAGATCGGTTTATATGACAGCTATATAAGGTTATGGACCGATTTCAACCATACTTGGCACAGTTGTTGGATATCATAACAAAACACGTCGTGCAAAATTTCATTCCAATCGGATAAGAACTGCGCACTCTACAGGCTCAAGAAGTCAAGACACCAGATCGGTTTATATGACAGCTATATAAGGTTATGGACCGATTTCAACCATACTTGGCACAGTTGTTGGATATCATAACAAAACACGTCGTGCAAAATTTCATTCCAATCGGATAAGAACTGCGCACTCTACAAGCTCAAGAAGTCAAGACCCAAGATCGGTTTATATAGCAGCTATATCAGGTTATGGACCGATTTGAACCATACTTGGCACTATTGTTGGATATAATAACAAAACACGTCGTGCAAAATTTCATCCCATTCGGATAAGAATTGCGCACTCTAGAGGCTCAAGAAGTCAAGACCCAAGATCGGTTTATATGACAGCTATATCAAAACGTGGACCGATATGGCCCATTTACAATACCAATCGACCTACACTAATAAGAAGTATTTGTGCAAAATTTCAAGCGGCTAGCTTTACTCCTTCGGAAGTTAGCGTGCTTTCGACTGACAGACGGACGGACGGACGGACGGACGGACGGACAGACGGACGGACATGGCTAGATCGACATAAAATTTCACGACGATCAATAATATATATACTTTATGGGGTCTCAGACGAATATTTCGAGTAGTTACAAACAGAATGACGAAATTAGTATACCCCCCATCTTATGGTGGAGGGTATAAAAATCTGTGCAAAGTTTCAGCTCAATATCTTTATTTTTGAAGACTGTAGCGTGATTTCAACAGACAGACGGACGGACATGGCTAGATCGTCTTAGATTTTTAAGCTGATCAAGAATATACAATATATACTCTATAGGGTCAGAAATGGATATTTCGATGTGTTGCAAACGGAATGACAAAATGAATATACCCCCATCCTTCGGTGGTGTGTATAAAAAGGACAAAAATCGTAAGCAATAGTCAGTCGAGTCGACTATTGAATATCCTGCAATGTGGTTACTTCTTTTCAGATTTGTCTTTGGGCTGAGTAGGTCTGGGTTGGGTTATAGTGGCATTGTGAAACCATAGTGGTATTAGACCAACGCCTATGATGGAATTTGAAGACATAATCCCCGAACTGGTAATTTGAAAACTCTACAAGCTACCGGGATGAGATAGCACATTGTTGTTATTAGGCAAACTTATCACAGCACTAGGTAGGCAAACATATTCAATACCCAGATCGCCTCAAAGTGCCAGTACGCACAGTGGGATGAGACAGACAAAAAAATGGAAAAGTGCATATGGATTTAGATGAGGTGTTAAACACCTTATGTTCAAAATTTAGAAACAATACCACCTTAACAAATGAGATTGCTGTTTATATTACTAAGCAGTTAATATCTAGTGCCATAAAATTTCGCTCATAATCTGGTCAGCCCAGTAGCTAAACCTTTTCAGATTTGAAAAGATATCTTTAAATGTTTAAATTTAAAACAGTTGCAGATTTTTTCATCCCATTGTACATACTATGGTCAGTATTTCAAGGTCTTAAACCAAAGTCAATGATCCCCTTCTTTGCCAACAGGGTTGCATATAAAATCAAAATCAACAAAATTACTTACTCATCTTGTAATACTTTCATCCCCGAACCCATCTCCAACTAAATCTTAGGCCTTCTTAAAAAAAGACACTCTTGTTGAAAAGTTCTCTTCCGCCAACTTTTGCCACTCTGCACTTTGTCATTGTCTATTGGCCATTGTTTGCCATCATTGTACAATGCAATTACAGATTTTGCTTTCATTTGAGTGGAAATTGCATTTTGTTGTAGGGAAAAAGAATTGAAACTTTGGTCAAGTTATTGGCAGGCAAGCCAACTCGTAGTGCCATCACTTTTCGTGACCTTAAGCGCTACAATCAAAGCAGCCATAACAGCAATCTAAACACAAGATGGAATGGCAAAGACACAGTACAAATAGCAACTCGAAAATGAGAAATGAAAAATGGGCGAATAGGCCAAAGGACATACATATTAACTTAGAAATTGCCAAATAGAGCATAAGAGACCCAGTTTCGCTCTTGTTTCTTTGTTTATTGAATTTTAGTGTTTTGTATCATTTGATAGGTCCGAAAGGATAGTCATTACCTTTAAAGTGTTCCACGATTTAAAGGGAAACACTGGTTAGAAATGCATATGAATAACAATTATAAATGGTTACAAACACGGGTACACTAAAACATTTGTTAGTGATTTGTAGCTGCTGTGTATCAATGTGAATGGTTTTATGTACTAGATGGACAAAATAAGGAAGTGTAGATTTTGCTCATAGACATTTTTGGCACAGACAGAGGCTAGGTTAGGTAAGAGTGGCAGTCCTTAACAGACTCACTTAGACAAAGTCCATTGTGATACCACAGTAGCGACCGACCAAGGCTTCTGGCGGGAATAGAACCCACGACCCCAACTCGGCTACCGGGGCATTCAGAGTAGCCTAATCCTATTGCAAATGGTTAAAATCGGTTTAAATTAGGATACATTTCACATATACGGGGTAGCTGATAGGAAGTATTATCAATTCAAACGATTACATTTACTATACCCTACACCTCTACTGTGGTACAGTTAAACCCTACACCACTACTGTGGTACAGTTATACCCTACACCACTATAGCTTAGTGCATTTATTTGTAACTCCCAAAAGGAAGAGAGATAGACCCATTGATAAGTATACCGATCGACTCAGAATCACTTTCTGATTCGATTTAGCTTTGTCCGTCTGTCTGTCTGTGTACAAACTACAGGTCGCAATTTTCACCCGAACGTCTGTTAGTCCGATTCGCAATAATAATGCAATAAAATGATCATTTGTTAACAGATTCTCTCGAAATTTGGCAGGAAAGATTTTCTTATGACTCTTAACATTATTGGTGAATTTTATAGCAATCGGTTGAGATTTAGATATAGCTTTCATATATATATATATATATATTGGGTTGCCCAAAAAGTAATTGCGGATTTTTCATATAGTCGGCGTTGACAAATTTTTTCACAGCTTGTGACTCTGTAATTGCATTCTTTCTTGTGTCAGGTATCAGCTGTTACTTTTAGCTTGCTTTAGAAAAAAAGTGTAAAAAAAGTATATTTGATTAAAGTTCATTCTAAGTTTTATTAAAAATGCATTTACTTTCTTTTTAAAAATCCGCAATTACTTTTTGGGCAACCCAATATATATATATAGCCCGATTTTCACTCCTAGAGCCATTGCAAGCGCATTTATTGACCAATCTGACCGATCTGAGCCAAATAAATGGCTTAAATCGAGAAATCGGACAATATGGCAGCTATATCGAAATCTGGACCGATCTGAGCCAAACAGAGGAAGGATTTCGAGGAGCTTAACACATCCCACTGTTCCCAATTTCGGCGACATCGGACAATAAATGCGCCTTTTATGGGCCCAAAACTTTCAACTGAGAGATCGGTCTATATGGCAACTATATCCAAATCTGGACCGATCTGTGCCATATTGCAAAAGTATGTCGAAGGGCCTAACACAACTCACTGTCCCAAATTTTGGCAAAATCGGACAATAAATGCGCCTTTTATGGGCTCATGACCTTAAATCGAGACATCGGTCTATATGGCAGCTATATCCAAATCTGGACCGATCAGGGCTAAATTAAACAAAGATGTAGAAGGGTCCAAACCATATCACTGTCACAAATTCCAGCAAAATCGGATAAAAAATGTGGTTTTAATGGGCCTAAGATCCTAAATCGGCAGACTGGTCTATATGGCAGCTATGGACCTTTATGTGCCAAAGTGCAGAAAAATGTCGAATCGGATAATATATGTGGCTTTTATGGGCCACATATCGGCGGATTGCTCTGTATGCGGGCTATATCAAGATATAGTCCGATATAGCCCATCTTCAAACTTAACATGCTTATGGGCAAAAAAATACGCCTCTTGTGGGGTTTGGTCAATATAGAAGCTATATCCAAATCTGGACCGAACTGAACCAAATTGAAGCAAGTAAGAGAGTGCTAAGTTCGGCCGGGCCGAATCTTATATACACTCTACCATGGATAGAATTTGTCGAGTTCTTTGCGCGGTATCTCTTTTTAGGCAAACAAAGAATAATGAATAAGAGCAGTTATGCTTTTGGAACTATATCAAGTTATAGCCGATTCGGACCATAAATTAATTGAATGCTGAACATAATAGAAGTCATTGTGTAATATATCAGATTTAGAAGCAAAATCGGAAGAATGGTTTATATGGGAGCTGCATCAAGCTATAGATCGCTTCACACCATATTAGACACGTATGTTGTAGGTCATGGGAGTAGCCGTTGTAGAAAATATCTGCCAAATCGGATGAGAATTGCGCCCTTTAGAGGCTCGTGAAATCGAGATCCAAGATCGGTTTCTATGGCAGCTGTGCCAGGTTATGAACCGATTTGAATCATACTAAACATAGTTTTTGGAAATCATACCAAAACACCATGTGCAAAATTACAGCTAAATCGGATTAAAAATGCGCCCTCTAAAAGCTTAAAGAGTCAAGACCCCAGATAGGTTTATATGACAGCTATATCAGGTTATTAACCGATTTCAACCATACTTAGTGCATTTGTTAGAAGTAATACCAAAACACCTCGTGCAAAATTTCAGTCAAATTGGATAAGAATTGCGCCCTCCAGAGGCTCAAGAAGTCAAGATACAAGATCGGTTTATATGGCAGCTATATGAAAACATGGACCGACTTGACCCATTTACAATCCCAACCGACTTACGCTTATGAAAAGTTTTTGTGCAAAATTTAAAGCTCCCCTGGTTTTACTCCTTTGAAAGTTAGCGTGCTGTCGACAGACAAACGGACGGACGGACGAACGTGGCTAGATTGTAAAGCTCACATCTGAATTTGAGCAGGACTCTTTAAGACGACCTGATTGACAAGCACAATATAAAACAAATCAAATCTTATTTTCCTTATTCAAATCCAACTTATCCAACGATGCCAACAGTAACAAACACAAACATCTTTTGCAAAACTCTTTGTTCTCCGCACTGCGATCGTCCAACGGTTGATGCTGTAATTGTAGGGGAAGTAAGATTTGATTTATTATACCCTCCACCATAGGATGGGGGTATACTAATTTCGTTATTCCGTTTGTAACGCCTCGAAATATGCGTCTAAGACAACATAAAGTACATATATGACATTTTAAGTCGATCTAACCGTGTCCGTCCGTCCCTCTTTCGAAAGCACGCTAACTTTCGAAGGAGTAAAGCAAGGCTCTTGAAATTTTGCACAAATACTTTAAATCGTAAATCGGTTGGGATGGTAAATGGGCCATATAGGTCCATGTTTTGATATAGCTGCCATACAAACCGATCTTGGGTCTTGACTTCTTGAGCTTCTAGAGGGCGCAATTCTTATCCCATTTGACAGAAATTTTGCATGTGGTGTTTTGGACTTACCTTCGAAAACTGTGCTAAGTTTGGTCTAAATCGGTTAATAACCTGATAGCTGCCATATAAACCGACTTTGAATTCTTGAGCTTCTAGAGGGCGCAATTGTCTTCCGGTTTGGCTGAAATTTAGCATGAAGTGTTATATTGGATGGCACAATTCCCATCCAATTTGGCTGAAACTTTGCATGAAGTGTTCTTGTATGATTTTGAACAGGGCGAAATTATTTGGAGGTGTTTTTTTTCTGTGACTGGTGTTTTTCTATTTGAAAAAGTCATTCAAAGAACGTGACAAATGCGATCCATGGTGGAGGGCATTTAAGATTTGGCCCGGCCGAACCTTGCACGTCCTCTTAAAGGGCCCTTTTCAAATTCGGATGTGTGCTTTACAATCTACACTAGTTGGGATGGTTGTAAAGCACGATGACATCGCCCGCTGATGATATTTCTTGATCGAAATTGAAATCGCGATACAGTACAACCAGTCAAATGTTTCTTGCAACAACACACTTTTGTTGACTTTTAAATGTTTTTGCTATACTATTCGTTGAATAGAAAGCATTAAACAATGGTCTCAAGACGGACAATATCCTGCAATGGAATCTCCACCAAGAATATATATATACATTATTGGACCCGAAATGAATATTTTAATGTGGTGGGTATAAAAATGAAGATAATGCCCCGAAACTTTGCACAGATTTTTCTTATTCTTCCTATTCATAGGCAGATTAAATTAGATAAAGCCTCCACATAGACCGATCTTTCGATATATATGGTATGTTGCCCATTAAAGGCGCATATATCAACTGAAATATAACAGAGTGAGTTATGTTAAGACCTTCAATATACCATCCATAGCATGGTATAGATCGGACTATATTTGGACATGGTTGCAATATATGCCGATCTTTCGATTAAAGGTCCTGCGCCCATAAGAAGAGAGTCTCTTTACAGAGTCTTTTCAGGGATGCTGCAAAAGTAAACCGATAGGGATAGCAAACTAATCCATATTTTTGTCGCTCTTTTCACATTTCTCTTCAGTAAGGTTTACCATTTCATGATGGAAGAGCCAACAACGAGTCGAAATTTTTAAAATTTACTACCGAAATTCAGAGCCAATGGCCTCATTGTTGTCATCGAAAAATCATAAAAAAGGTATTAGGTTCGGCCGGGCCGAACCGGTGGATACCCACCACCTCGGGTATGTATGAAAACTCCATTTCGTCACAATCCGGTAAAAATTGGATAACTTATGCACCCGAATTCGGCACGGACATACAAGTCACTGTTAAATTTTGTATTTAAATTTTCAACAAAATTGGGTAATAAATTAAGCTTTTATGAACTTCAGACCCTTAATCGGCATATCGGTCTATATGGCAGTTATATCTTAATACAGTCCGAACTTCACCATATTTGGGTCAGATGGCTGGTGTTCTGAAACTACTTACTTTTTCAAATTCCAGCGAAATCGGATAAAAAATAAAGCTGTTATGGACTTCATAGTTTTTTTCGGGAGATCGGTCTGTATGACAGCTATATCTAAATATAGTTCTATCCGAACCATATTTGGGACGGATGTCGGGAGACCTAAAACAACCCACTGTTTCAAATTTGACCGAAATTGGATAAAAAATAAAGCTGTTATAGGTTTTAGACCCTTTATCGACAGATCGGTCTATATGGCTGCTATATCTAAATATAGTCTAATCTGTACCATATTTGGGTCGGAAAGCCTTAAACTACTCACCGATTCAAATTTCAGCGAAATCGGATAAAAAATAAAGCATTTATGGGCATACGAATCTTCATCGGCAGATCGGTTATTTGTGCCAAATTTCAGCTCAATATCTAAATTTTTGAAGGCTGTAGAGTGATTACAACAGACGGACGGACAGACACATGGTCAACGTTAAATCGTCCTAAAATTTTACGATGATCCGAAAGATATGTACTTTGTAGGGTCGGATAGTTGACATTCCGATGTGTTGCAAACGGAATGACTAAATGAATATACCCCCTGTTCTATGGTGGTGGGTATACAAATAACGGTTTGGTGCGGTTTATGGGTTGGCGGCGTCATTGGGCCGCACTTCTTTCGTGATGCTCAAGACCGGAACGTTACTGTGAGTGGGAATTGCTACAGTTCAATGATAACAGAATATTTTTGGCCCCAATTAGATGATATGGACTTGGATGACATCTGATTCGAACAGGACGGCGGCCACAAGCCACAGAGCGAATGTCAGAATTTATTGGAAACTAAGTTTGGAAAACATGATATATTACTAATTTGATGCAGTTAGTCAATTTTCTGTTGGGCTACATCAAGTCTATGGTCTATGCCAACAAACTAGCGACGATTGATGAACTTTGTATGAATACCGATTTATGCTTTGAAAGCCGTTGAAAATTGGGTTCAGCGTCTGGATTTCTGCAATCGTGCCCGAAATGGCCATCCAAAAGAAATCAAGTTCCATACAGATGGTCTCCCTCTTCCCCCTCGCATATCAAAAAATGTAGTACCGGAGCTCAAATGGAGCTCAAACTTTACTACCTGTGAAATTTTCATGAAAATCGGTTCAACCGTTTTTGAGTCTATATGGAACACGCAGTCTATATGGAACGCAAACAAACTACAATAACAAACAAAGCGAAACAATTTAATTTTTATACCCTCCACTATATTATGCGGTTATACTAATTACATCATTCCGTTTGTAACTCCTCGAAGTATTCGTCTAAGACCCCATAAAGTATATATATTTTTTATGGTCATGACATTTTAAGACGATCTAGCCATGTCTGTCCGTCCGTTTGTCTGTCGAAAGCACGCTAATTTTCGAAGGAGTAAAGCTAGCCGCTTGAAATTTTGCACAAATTCTTCTTAGGTCTGTTGTGTTTGTAAATGGGCTATATCGGTCCATGTATTGATTTAGCTGCCTAATAAACCGATCTTGGATCTTGATTTCTTCAGCCAGTAGGGGACGCAATTTTTAACCGATTTAGCGAAAATTTTGAATGAGGTGTTATATTACGATTTCCAACAACTGTGTTTATGGTTGAAATCGGTCCAAAACCTGATATAGCCGATCTAGGGCTTTGTCTTCTTGAGACTCTAGTGGGCGCAATTAATATCTGAACAGCTTCTCTAATAACCTTCAACATACGTGTCGACAAATGCGATCCATAGTGGAGGGCATATAAGATTCGGCCCGGCTGAACTTTGCACGTTTTTACTTGTTATATTACAGATTATCCCGAATATACGAATTGGGTGCAACTCTCTCCACAACCTCTTGAAAGAGACTGCGAAAGAAGACGTCGATTCAATATCGCCGGAAATGCAGACCTAACAGATCCCCGATGGACTTTCTTCCAGCCAAACTTGTCCTACCATGAGAAGATCCCTTTCAAAAACATATATAGAACACTTTATGAACCTATCAAGATTACCAACGTCAGCCCTGATCTAAATATTCCGTTTCTAGTCCCAGCATCTGCGCAACACATCCCCTTTCCCATCCTATCTTTCGTTCTAGAAAACAAGCAAAAAGGCGTTAAGTTCGGCCGGGCCGAACTTTGGATATCCACCACCTCGGGTATATATGTAAACCACATTTCATCAAAATCCTGTGAAAATTGCATACCTCATGTCTCATAGCAGTTATATCGAAATATGTTCCGATTTGGACCAAATACTAATAAGTACGAGTCATTGTTCAAATGTGTATAACAAAATTTTGGTATTTTTAGTAGCTATATCTAAAAATAAACCGATTTGAACCATATACGACACGGATGTCGAAGAGCCTAACATAAGTCAATGTGTCAGATTTCGGTGACATCGGATTATAAATGCGCCTTTAATGCGGACAAGACTATAAATCGATATATCGGTCTACATGGCATCTATACCCAAATCTTGACCGATTTGGGCCATAATGCAGAACTATGTCAAGGGGTTTAACTTAACTCACTGTCCCAAATTTCGGCATCGGACAATAAATGCGCCTTTTATGGGCCTGAGACCCTAAATCGAAGGATCTTTCTATATGGCAGCTATATCCAAATCTGAACCGATCGGAGCCAAATTGACGAAGGATGTCAAGGGGCCTAACATAACTCACTGTCCCAAATTTCAGAAAAATCGGATAATAAATGTGGAATTTGTGGCCTAAGACCCTCAATCGAAGGATCGGTCTATATGGCAGCTATATCCAAATCTGAAGCGATCTGAGCGAAATTGGCGAAGGATGTCAAGGGGTCTAACACAACTCACTGTCCCAAATTTAAGCAAAATCGAATAATAAATGTGGCTTTTATGGGCCTAAGACCCTAAATCGGCGGATCGGTCTATATGGCAGCTATAACCAAATATGGCCCGATCCGCGCCAAACTAACAAAGGATGTCGAAGGACCTAACACAACTCATCGTCCCAAATTTCAGCAAAATCGGATAATAAATATGGCTTTTATTGCCCTAAGGCCCCAAATTGGAGGATCGGTCTATATGGCAGCTATATCCAAATTTTAACCGATCCGGGCTAAATTGCAAAGGGATGTCCAGGAGCCTAACACAACTCACTGTCCCAAATTTCAGCAAAATCGGATAATAAATGTGGAATTTATGGGCCTAACAACCTAAATCGGAGGATCGGTCTATATGGCAGCTATATCTAAATCTAGACCGATCTGAGCCAAATTGACTAAGCATGTCAAAGGGCCTAACGCAACTCACTGTCCCAAACTTCAGATAAATCGGATAATAAATGTGGCTTTTGTGGGCCTAAGGCCCCAAATTGGAGGATCGGTCTATATGGCAGCTATATCCAAATTTGAACCGATCCGTGCTAAATTGCAAATGGATGTCCAGGAGCCTAACACAACTCACTGTCCCAAATTTCAGCAAAATCGGATAATAAATGTGGAATTTATGGGCCTAAGACCCTAAATCGGAGGATCGGTCTATATGGCAGCTATATCTAAATCTAGACCGATCTGAGTCTAATTGACTTAGCATGTGGAAGGGCCTAACGCAACTCACTGTCTCAAACTTCAGCTAAATCGGATAATAAAAGTGGCTTTTGTGGGCCTAAGACCCTATATCTGAGGATCGGTCTATATGGCAGCTATATCCAAATCTGTACCGATCTGAGCTAAATTGTCAAAGGATGTTGAAGGGCTTAACATAACTCACTGTCCCAAATTTCACCAAAATCGGATAATAAATTATGCTTTTATTGGCCTTAGACCCTAAATCGTCGGATCGGTCTATATGGGGGCTATATCAAGATATAGTCCCATCTTCGAACTTAACCTGCTTATGGACAAAAAAAGAATCTGTGCAAAGTTTCAACTCAATATCTCCATTTTGGAAGACTGTAGCGTGATTTCAACAGACAGACGGACGGACATGTCTAGATCGTCTTAGATTTTTACGCTGATCAAGAATATATATACTTTATAGGGTCGGAAATGCATATTTCGATGTGATGCAAACGGAATGACAAAATAAATATATCCCCATCCTTCGGTGGTGAGTATAAAAATGTAATACCCTGATGGGTTTTCTTCTAGCCAAACCTGCCGCTCGTTTGACCCTACCATATAACCTACCATGAGATGATCCCTTTCAAACACAATGTCAGCCGGACTCTGGTTGCAGTATCTTTACAACACGCATTGCGTGCTTTTCCTCTCCCATATAAACCAAGGGACCATCCATCACAAACGACCTAAAATACCCATCATAAACTCTCGTTCTAAAGGGTGATTTTTTTGAGGTTAGGATTTTCATGCATTAGTATTTGACAGATCACGTGGGATTTCAGACATGGTGTCAAAGAGAAAGATGCTCAGTATGCTTTAACATTTCATCATGAATAGACTTACTAACGAGCAACGCTTGCAAATCATTGAATTTTATTACCAAAATCAGTGTTCGGTTCGAAATGTGATCAAATTTTGACAAATTTTGTTCAGCGATGAGGCTCATTTCTGGTTGAATGGCTACGTAAATAAGCAAAATTGCCGCATTTGGAGTGAAGAGCAACCAGAAGCCGTTCAAGAACTGCCCATGCATCCCGAAAAATGCACTGTTTGGTGTGGTTTGTACGCTGGTGGAATCATTGGACCGTATTTTTTCAAAGATGCTGTTGGACGCAACGTTACGGTGAATGAACACATTTCGAACCGAACACTGATTTTGGTAATAAAATTCAATGATTTGCAAGCGTTGCTCGTTAGTAAGTCTATTCATGATGAAATGTCAAAGCATACTGAGCATCTTTCTCTTTGACACCATGTCTGAAATCCCACGTGATCTGTCAAATACTAATGCATGAAAATCCTAACCTCAAAAAAATCACCCTTTACAACGGCTTCTCCTATAACCTTCAACATACGTGTCGACAAATGCGATCCATAGTGGAGGGTATATAAGATTCGGCCCGGCTGAACTTAGCACGTTTTTACTTGTTATATTACAGATTATCCCGCATATACGAATTGGGTGCAACTCCCTCCACAACCTCTTGAAAGAGACTGCGAAAGAAGACGTCGATTCAACATCGCCGAAAATGCAGACCTAACAGATCCCCGATGGACTTTCTTCCAGCTAAACTTGTCCTACCATGAGACGATCCCTTTCAAAAACATATATAGAATACTTTATGAACCTATCAAGATTACCAACGTCAGCCCTGATCAAAATATTCCGTTTCTAGTCCCAGCATCTGCGCAACACATCCCCTTTCCCATCCTATCTTTCGTTCTAGAAAACAAGTAAAAAGGCGTTAAGTTCGGCCGGGCCGAACTTTGGATATCCACCACCTCGGGTATATATGTAAACCACATTTCATCACAATCCTGTGAAAATTGCATTGCTTATGTCTCATAGCAGTTATATCGAAATATGTTCCGATTTGGACCAAATACTAATAAGTACGAGTCATTGTTCAATTGTGTATAACAAAATATTGGTCTTTTTAGTAGCTTTATCTAAAAATAAACCGATCTGAACCAAATACGACACGGATGTCGAAGGGCATAACATAAGTCACTGTGTCAGATTTCAGTGACATCGTATTATAAATGCGCCTTTTATGCGGCCAAGACTATAAATCGAGATATCGGTCTACATGGCAGCTATATCCAAATCTGAACCGATTTGGGCCATAATTCAGAACTATGTCAAGGGGTTAAACTTAACTCACTGTCCCAAATTTCCGCGACATCGGACAATAAATGCGCCTTTTATGGGCCTGAAACCCTAAATCGAAGGATCGTTCTATATGGCAGCTTTGTCCAAATCTGAACCGATCGGAGCCAAATTGACGAAGGATGTCAAGGGGCCTAACATAACTCACTGTCCCAAATATAAGCAAAATCGAATAATAAATGTGGAATTTATGGGCCTAAGACCCTAAATCGGAGGATCGGTCTATATAGCAGCTATATCTAAATCTGGACCGATCCGCGCCAAACTAACGAAGGATGTCGAAGGGCCTAACACAACTCATCGTCCTGGCTATTATATGGCTTTTATTGCCCTAAGACCCTAAATCGGCGGATCGGTCTATATGGGAGCTATAACCAAATATGGACCGATCCGGGCTAAATTGCAAAGGGATATCCAGGAGCCTAACACAACTCACTGTCCCAAATTTCAGCAAAATCGGATAATAAATGTGGAATTTATGGGCCTAAGACCCTAAATCGGAGGATCGGTCTATATAGCAGCTATATCTAAATCTGGACCGATCCGCGCCAAACTAACGAAGGATGTCGAAGGGCCTAACACAACTCATCGTCCTGGCTATTATATGGCTTTTATTGCCCTAAGGCCCCAAATTGGAGGATCGGTCTATATGGCAGCTATATCCAAATTTGAACCGATCCGGGCTAAATTGCGAAGGGATATCCAGGAGCCTAACACAACTCACTGTCCCAAATTTCAGCAAAATCGGATAATAAATGTGGAATTTATGGGCCTAAAACCCTAAATCGGAGGATCGGTCTAGATGGCAGCTATAACCAAATCTGAACCGATCCGCGCCAAATTAACGAAGGATATTGAAGGGCCTAAGACAACTCATCGTCTCAAATTTCAGCAAAATCGGATAATAAATATGGCTTTTATTGCCCTAAGGCCCTAAGTCGGAGGATCGGTCTATATGGCAGCTATATCCAAATCTAGACCGATCTGAGCCAAATTGCAAAGGTATCTCCAGGGGCCTAACACAACACACTGTTCCAAATTTCAGCAAAATCGGATAATAAATGTGGCTTTTATAGCCCTAAGACCCTAAATTGGAGGATCGGTCTATATGGCAGCTATATCCAAATCTGTACCGATCTGAGCTAAATTGTCAAAGGATGTTGAAGGGCCTAACACAACTCACTGCCCCAATTTCAGCAAAATCGGATAATAAATGAGGCTTTTATTGGCCTTAGACCCTAAATCGGTGGATCGGTCTATATGGGGGCTATATCAAGATATAGTCCGATATAGCCCATCTTCGAATTAAACCTGCTTATGATTAAAAAAAAGAATCTTTGTAAAGTTTCAGCTCAATATCTCTATTTTGGAAGACTGTAGCGTGATTTAAACAGACAGACGGACATGGCTAGATCGTCTTAGATTTTTACGCTGATCAAGAATATATATACTTTATAGGGTCGGAAATGCATATTTCGATGTGATGTAAACGGAATGGCAAAATAAATATATCCCCATCCTTCGGTGGTGGGTATAAAAATGTAATACCCTGATGGGTTTTCTTCTAGCCAAACCTGCCGCTCGTTTGACCCTACCATATAACCTACCATGAGATGATCCCTTTCAAACACAATGTCAGCCCGACTCTGGTTGCAGTATCTTTACAACACGCATTGCGTGCTCTTCCTCTCCCATATAAACCAATGGACCATCCATCACAAACGACCTAAAATACCCATCATAAACTCTCGTTCTGGGAACCGAGGTCTGCATTGCTTCACAGAGGATCCCGTATAATCCCTCAACGTTAGCATAGATATTTAACATTCCAGTCAACTGGCAGAACATAGTCCTAGAGCCCCTGCTGGAGGTCATCCCTGAAATGGTGGACATTCGCATGAAGTCAAAGAAACTTTGAATCTCCTGCAAAAAAATATCTCCTTTCTCAAAAGATATGATCAGACACGAAGTCATGAGTCCGACATCGAGCCCCCTGAGGCATTTTTCATCCGATTACGATCAAATTTGCATAGAATGTTGTCAGGTGTTTGCTGCACCCAAGGCCACTTTTCGATATCGACAAGTTTCTTGTCATAAAATCTGGACTTTACGTATGCTTGCTTCTTGCTCGATATAACTAAGAGTGGTAGCGACTTCATTGAACCTTACTCTCTGAGTTGGTTGCGAATCGTTTCTTTTTTTTTAACTGTCCTAAGTTTACTGTTGGAGCAACTTTCATTATCTCTATGCTTCATCATCGTATTGTTCTCATTCAATTAAGCAATTTCCTTGTGTTTTCCTCTTAAATTCAACTTAAACTTCAATAGTGTTTAACAACATCAAATTGATGTGAAGATGCACGTAAATTTGACCTAATTTCCTTGATGCTGCTGATGCAGCAATGGCCTTTGCTTTGGCTAACATCGAACTCAGAGTTGTCTAACACATTCATATCCTACGGCAATTGCAATCGACAGTTGTAGCGATTTTCTCAAGGAAATGAATTACATCTAACAGTTCATTTCCTACGAACTTCCTACGATGGTGTGTCCTTTAACACTTGCCCCAGTCACACATGCAACATGCATACATTGACACTTAATCTTTGGGTGCGAGTGCGAATGTGTGTGTGAGTGTGCATTTTCGTTGAGTGCATATCAAGCACACGGTGAAGAGAGCATCCCACTTGTCCTTCTTGGTCCAAAATCCAGCAACTAAAAGGAGGTGATTGAGGCAGGCTTAGCATGGCAATGTATAGAACGTGATGCCAAAATGGTGGCAAGCAAAGGATATTCTCTCAAGCGGAAGGTCATTTAGAATTCTACTTTGCCCTCGTCTTTTGTTTAGCTCTCGAAACATGACAAAATCAAATCAATTAATGGCAAATCATTTTGTACGTTTTTTTTTTTTTTGTATTTTGTCGCACTAGATGTGACGTTCACTGCACTAGAAGTGACGTTTCTAGTTGCAGCCCCGAAGGTCCTTTTGGATAAGGTGAGAAAGTGTTGCGACGAAGGTGGCAGTTTTGTGTTTCTATTCAAATGGCTCCGAAGCGAAGGAGGTGTCATTACCATTTTCTTCGGATATTGTTGCAGAAGTTGGATTATTGGGTTTCCTATCTATACCTGGGATCTGTTTCATTCTTGCTTCGCAATTGCATTTACAAAATTTATTGGAAATTGTAATCGTTTTTAGAGAAATTAAGAGAAAGAATACTTGTCGCAATATTTCCCCTGCAGATACTATCGTTTAAGCAAATTGTCTTCTTATGTACATGGAAAAAATATTAAAATATTTTGCAATTCCATAGACAAATACGAAGGCAAAACTAAGTTTTGTCCGGTCCAATTTGACATTTCCATAGGAAACTTTGAAACTTCATAGTAGCTCGTGTCATTTGGTGCAAAGAAAGACGTTGATAAGATCACGCAGGTAAAGAATCATGGAACTATGCGTATGAGTCCGAAAACAATCGTCGAAGACGAGCTAAATTCAAATAAAGTTGTTTGTGGAGAAAGCACTTCGAAGCAAATGGTCGCCTGTTAACTTTTCAAAACTGGTGGTCATGTGGCTACTGCTCCGCTTGAGCAACGTATGAAGGCCAATTCTGAGTGGTGCACCACATTTTGTTTTCCTGAAGTCGTCGAAGGAATGTCTATGTATGTAAGAAAGGTCTTCTCCTCATAAGGCAAGCCTTTTTAAACCCAGCACCATAGGAGGGGGAGTATGCTAACATAGTCATTCCGTTTGCAGCACCTCGAAATATGGATCTGCGACCCCATAAAACATATATTTTCTGGATCGTAGAGGTTCAAGAAGTCAAGATCCCAAATCGGTTTATATGGCAGCTATATCAGGTTATAGACCGATTTGGCCCATTTACAATCCCAACCGACCTACACTAATAAGAAGTATTTGTGCGAATATTTCGAGGAGTTACAAACGGAATGACCAAACTATTATACCCCCATCCTATGGTGGAGGGAATACAAATTGCACAGATTCATCTTATTGATGTTTGTCGTTAGGGATTGCGAATGGGCCATATCGGTTCAGATTTTAATATAGCTTCCATATAAGCCGATCTCTCGATTTTACATACTTAGAACCTAGAAGACGCAATTGTGATCCGATTGGGCTGAAATTTTGCATGTTCTTTAAAGACTTTCGCAAACTATGTACGATAGAAATCGGTATATAACCCGATACAGCCCGATATAACACTATCATCCGATTTCACGTCTGGATCCCCTGGACGCCATTATTTGTCCGATTTGGCTAAAATTTTGACTAAAATTATGATCCGCATGAGTCTATAAACAGATACATCCCCCATATAAACCGATCCCCGGTTTTGATTTCTTGAGCCCTTACAAGCCTCAATTTTCATCCGATTTGGCTGGAATATGTAACAAAGACTTGAGTTATGACTTCTAACATTCGTGCCCAGTATGATACGAATCGGTCTATAAACAGATGTAGCCCCCATATAAACCGATTACGGGATTTGACTTCTTCAGGCCTTAGAAGGTCAAATTTTCACCTATTTTGGCTGAAATTTGACCCAAAACCCTATCTAACAAAATAAATTTAGTTGAGTTTAGTTTAGTTGGGATAATTTTATCCTACATATCAAACCTGTGTCAAATCAGCAAAAATTAATGCTTCTAGGAACCGAAGAAGGATGATCGAGAGACTTTTTTACATTAGAGCTATATCAGGTTAAGGGCTGATTTGGACCGTGTTTGGCACAGTTGTTGGTAATCGCGACAGAAAATTTCAGACAAATCAATTAATACTTGCGGTTTGTAAGGACTCAAAAAGTCAAATCTGGAGATGGGTATATATGGGAGCTATATCAGGTTATAAACCAATTTGGACCGTACTTGGCACAGTAGTCGAAAGTCATAACGGAACACAACATGCAAAATTTCAGCCAAATCGAACAAAAATTGCGTCTTGTAAGGGCTCAAGAAATCAAATCGGAGGATCGGTTTATGTGGGAGCTATATCAGGTTATAGACCGATTTGAACCGTACTTAGCACAGATGTTGGAAACCATATAGGAACACCACATGCAAAATTTCAGCCAAATCAGGAAGAAATTGCGGCTTGTACCAAACATGGCATAGTTGTTAAAAGTCATAACGGAACACAACATGCAAAATTTCAGCTAACACGGACAAAAATTGGGGCTTTAAGGGCTCAAGAAGTCAAATCGGTAGATGGGTATATCTGGAATCTATATCATTTTATAGTCCGATTTGGACCATAGTTAGTTGTTGGAAGTCGTAACAGAACACTTGCGGCTTCCCTGGGGCTCAAGAAGTCACATCGGGAGATCGGTTTATATGGAAGATATATCAGGTTATAAACTGATTTGAACCGTACTTGCCACAGTTATTTGAAGTCATATTGGAACACCACATGCAAAATTTCAGCCAAATCGGACAACAATTGGAGTTTGTAAGGGCTCCAGAAGTCAAATCGGGAGATCGGTTTATATGGAAGCTATATCTAAATCTAAACCAATATGGCCCATTTGCAATTCCCATCGACCTACATCAATATTAAGTGTCTGTGCAAAATTTCAAGCGGCTGGCCTTACGCGTTCAACCGCTATCGATATTTTGATAGACGGACATGGCTATATCGACTATGAACGACGGGACGATCAAGATCAATATTTGAGGAGCTACAAACGGAATGATTAGATAAGTATACCCTTATACTATGGTAGTGGGTACAACAAAGCGATGTCGGTAGGCTAGATGATGCGTGGAAGACTTTGACCGTGCCGAACTGTGGGTGTCCACCACCATGGATAAATTAACAACTCTCTTTTATAACATCTCCACTACCATATCCAAATGGTGCGGATCATATTTGATTCAGGTCCCTTGAACTCCTATACAAGTCACACTTTCAGCGAAATCAGGCAACAAATCCGCTTTATATGGGATACTAGTGGAATCAAGCCCTTCGCTGCGCCGTCTTTAACTCTCTAATATCTTCGCCCTGAATGCGGATATCGAAATCATGCCATTGTAGCCTATGACACTGAACGCGTTCGAATCTTGGCGAGATCATCGGACAAATCGGTGGTTATCCCCTCTTAATGTTGCGGCATTTGGAAGGTACAATGCCATGCATGGTCATTTAAAAAACTTTCCCCAAAGAGGTGTCGCACTTCGAGACGCCATTCCGAAGGTCCTTTATCAATGAGTTTAAACTTTAATCGGAAAGCACTCATTGATGTGTGAGAATTTGGCCCTTCTCGGTTCTCATTAGGGGAGGGATGACACCACAGTCATTTCGGCTCAAATAAGGATATCTAATTCGTGCTGCACTTCCAAATCCCTTTTTGGTAAATATAAACCGTTTGGAGGGTGTTTTGGGACTGGGGCGGCCACCGGCACTTTGAAAAGATATCAAATTCATTATTTATTCCCAACGGAAATGAAGTTCAGTTTAGGGTGTGCTTTAGGGCGTACACCAAAACACTTGGCTCTAAAATTGCATATCAAATTCGTTTTCTACTCTCAAATACCTTTCATTTGAGTCCCATATTGTCATAATGGATCAAATAAACTATTTGACGCATCTTTAGGAGGAAAAGTGCCACCTAGACTGGGTGCCCGCTAGGTACTTGAACCCAAATTTTAATACCATATTTGTGTTCTGGTCTCCAATACCTTTCATTTGATACTCTTACTGTGCCTATCGGACCACTTTCGGATACGGGTGGCGTTTTTGTGGTAAAGGGGAGGGTCTGCATCCACAAGTAAGAGCGTGCTAAGTTCGGCCGGGCCGAATCTTATGTACCCTCCACAATTGATCGCATTTGTCGAGTTCTATGCGCGGTATCTCTTTTTAGACAAACATAGAATATTGAATAAGAACTGTTATGCTATTGGAGCTATATCTAGTTATAGTCCGATTCGGACCATAAATGAATGCTGAACATTGTAGAAGCCATTATGTAATATTTCAGTTCATTTGGATAAGAATTGCACCCTGTAGGGGCTCAAGAAGCAAAATCGGGAGAAAGGTTTATATGGGAGCTGTATCAAGCTATTGATCGATTCAGACCATATTAGACACGTATGTTAAAGGTCATGAGAGAAGCCGTTGTACAAAATTTCAGCCGAAGACTTTAAATCGAGATATCGGACTATACGGCATCTATATCCAAATCTTGATCAATCTAGGTGAAATTGAAGAGGGATGTCGAAGGGCCCAACACAACTCACTGTCCCAAATTGCGACAATATCGGACTATAAATGCGCTTTTTCTGTCCCCCAAACCTAAAACCGAGAGTTCGGTCTATATGGCAGCTATATCCAAATCTTGACCGATCTGTGCCATAATGCAGAACTATGTCAAGGGGTTAAACCTAACTCAATTTTCCAAATTTCCGCGACATCGGACAATAAATGCGCCTTTTATGGGCCTAAGACCCTAAATCGGAGGATCGGTCTATATGACAGCTATATCCCAATCTGGACCGATCTGAGCCAAATTGAGGAAGGATGTCGATGGGCCACATATAACTCACTGTCCCAAATTTCGGCGACATCGGATAATAAATGCGCCTTTTATGGGCAAAAAACCTTAAATCGAAAAATCGGTCTATATTGCAGCTATATCCAAATCTGGACCGATCTGGGCCAAATTGACGAAGGATCTCAAGGAGCTTAACGTAACTTACTGTCCCAAATTTCAGCAAAATCGGATAATAAATGTGGCTTTTATGGGCCTAAGACCCTAAATCGGACGATCGGTCTATATGGCAGCTACATCCAAATCTGGACCGATCTGAGCCAAATTGACGAAGGATATCGAAGGGCCTAACAGAACTCACAGTCCCAAATTTCACCAAAATCGGATAATAAATGTGGCTTTTGTGGGCCTAAGACCCTAAATCGGCGGATCGGTCTATATGGGGGCCATATCAAGATATAGTCCGATATAGCCCATCTTCGAAATTAACCTGCTTATGGACAAAAAAAGAATTTGTGCAAAATTTCAGCTCAATATCTATATTTTTGAAGACTGTAGCGTGATTTCAACAGACAGACGGACAGACGGACGGACATGTCTAGATCGTCTTAGATTTTTACGCTGATCAAGAATATATATACTTTATAGGGTCGGAAATGGATATTTCGATGTGTTGCAAACGGAACGGTGGGTATAAAAAGAGAGGGAGAAAGGACAGGGCCTTGTGGTACTCCTGCGCTCAATCTATATTCGTCAGATGAGAACCCATCTACAACAACTCTTATAGTGCGATCTCTGAGAAAACTCGAGCAAGTTATTACCGACACCAAAAGCGACAAGCTTTGAAAGGAGTGCCGCGAGCCAGACCCTATCAAATACCTTGGAGTTATCCAGAGACACGACCTTACTCTCACCGAAATGGTGAATAGAGCGACTCCTAAGTTCAGACAGGAATGCCATCAGGTCACCCGTGGAGCTATTTCTGCTGAACCCATATTGTCGGTCGCAAAGAAGACTAAGAAGTATCTCACAAGATGGTAATTGACCATGGTCTCCATAACCTTGGAAAGCGCGGAGCATAAGGCTATTGGTCGATAATTCGCAGGGTCGGTTGACTCACCCTTCTTGGGCATAGGCTGCAATCTTCCAACGCGCATGTAAAACTCCGCACGGTAAAGAAGGTTGAAAAGATTACCTAAAAGACAGGCGAGCGTCGAAGAACACTTGCATAAAACAAGTGACGATATGCCATTCGAGCCCGGGGATTTATTCATGTCGAGATCTGACTCAACGTGTTCGAAAATACATCTGAGGCATGGAACTAAATAAGTCTTCAATAACGGGGAGTGAGTGATCGCTTTCCGGCAGGAAACGATTAGGTTAGCCTTATCAACCGGGTCAGTGAATATCTGGTCGTCTTTTATGAGAGTCGAGGTCGCCGATGAGTTGTCCTTCGCTCTTTTCACAAACGACCAAAAGCTTTTACTTCCCCTTGGAGAAGTGAGAACTGTGGCACGAAGACACTGTTTGTGAAGAACATTTTCGCGTCTAAGTATTTTGAGACGATTATGAGTCTTGAAGCACTAAAAAACAAAGAAAGGTGGCCGCAATAGACACCATTAGGCTGGTTTTATATTGTAGATGGACTTGTTGCGGCTCCGTTTCTAACACATTTTGGCATCCTACCTATTTCTCTATTTCAATGTGTTCCAAACGGACGAGATTAATGTTGCTCCATTCTATGCTGGTTGATATGCAAATATTCCCGCATTTCCCCATCTATTTGCATTATTGAAACGCTTTGGTGAAGAGCACTCTATCAAAGAAAACTTTAAAAAACCAATTCATCTTCCTTTCTCGCTGTCATCAACTTACCATTCTGAGGAAGTGCAATATGTTTTCTATGCCATTTGGGAATGGAAATTCTCTCGGTGCATTTGCATTGAAATCCCTTTCCAATTCCGATAGCAGATTTGTAAAACGATATAGAATGCAAAAACGCTAGATTTACATGCACATACTTGGAAGCAATGTGCCCCACATTACCTTCCTCATCCTTTGACAAGCTATAAGGACTCGCTCTCATGTTTAACTATCACTGAGCCAACCTACTTGGAAACGAATGACGACAACAATACGACACGATACGGAGAGAAAGGCACAATGCTAGAAACGCACTTTTGGTAACACAAGACAAACGCACTGCTATAACTGAAATGGCACTAAAAAGAAAACGCAGTAAACAAATCCATAGAAAAGAAACAGAAATCCTAGAAGCCTGTAAAGGCAGCTGACTCATTGTACAAAGGGAATGGTAAAGGGAAGAATGTATCTTTACGCTTATTGAGCGTAGATTAAATCTTGCATACTTTAGATTCGATTACAATTTGTAGAGACGTGATGTGAATATTGAGATCCAAAGAACAAGGAGCAGAAAGATTTTATTTAGTGGGTGTTTAGGAAAGAAGGGGGGAGCACTGGCGAGAGAATGGGACAATCGGCAAGTAAATAAGTAGAAAAGAACCTCTAATGTGGACAATACCATTTTTGGAGGGGATGCAACATGTGGAAGACAAACTCTATCTCTGGACATTTTTTGTTTACTTTCAACAAAAGAAAGAAATGTCGATCTAGCCATGTGCGTCCGTCTGTCCGTCCGTCCGTCCATCCGTCTGTCTGTCGAAAGCACGCTAACTTCCGAAGGAGTAAAGCTAGCCGCTTGAAATTTTGCACAAATACTTCTTATTAGTGTAGGTCGGTTGGTATTGAAAATGGGCCATATCGGTCCATGTTTTGATATAGCTGCCATATAAACCGATCTTGGGTCTTGATTTCTTGAGTCTCTAGAGTGCGCAATTCTTATCCGATTGGGATGAAATTTTGCAAGACGTGTTTTGTTATGATATCCAACAATTGTGCCTAGTATGGTTCAAATAGGTTCATAACCTGATATAGCTGCCATATAAACCGATCTTGGGTCTTGACTTCTTGAGCCTGTAGAGGGCACAATTCTCAAACGATTTGACTGAAATTTTGCACCTAGTCTTTTGGTATCACTTCCAACAACTGTTCATTATCTGGTATAGCTGTCATATAAATTAATCTGGGGACTTGACTTCTTGAGCCACTAGAGGCCGCAATTCTCATCCGATTTGACTATAATTTGGCATGAGGTGTTTTGTTATGTCCTCCAATAACCGTGCCAAGTATGGCGCAAATCGGAACATAACCTGATATAGCTGCTATATAAATCGATCTGGGATTTTGACTTCTTGAGCCTCTAGAGGGCGCATTTCTCATCCGATTTGGCAGAAATTTTGTACAACGGCTTCTCTCATGACCTTCAACATACTTGTCTAATATGGTCTGAATCGATACGGCACCCATATAAACCTACCTCCTGATTTTGCTTCTTGAGCCCCTACAAGTCGCAATTCTTATCCGAATGAAGTGAGATATTACACAATGACTTCTACAATGTTCAGTATTCATTTATGGTCCGAATCGGACTATATCTTGATATAGCTCCAATAGCATAACAGTTCTAATTCAATATTCTATTCCAAACTAGTAAGGAAGGGCAAAAGTAAGGCGATGCCGACTGTATATTACCCTACACCAACCCATCGAGGAAAGCGTTGTGCAATATTTTGGCAAGATTGGTCAATAAATGAGCTTGTAGTGGCTCTGGAAGTGAAAATCGGGCGATATATACATATGCGAGCTATATCTAAATCTGAACCGATTTCCATGACATTCACCAGTAATGTCGACAGCCGTAAAAAATCCTTTCTGCCAAATTTCAAGAAAATTGGTTAACAAATGACCATTTTATTCCATTATTACTGATAATCGGGCGAACATATATATGGGAGCTATATCCAAATCTGAACCGATTTTTTCCAATTTCAATAGGCTTTGTGTCTAGGCCGAAAAACATGCCTGTACCAAATTTGAAGACGATCGAATGAAATTTGCGACCTGTACTTTGTACACAAATTAACATGGACAGACGGACGGACAGACAGACAGACGGACATAGCTAAATCGAATCAGAAAGTGATTCTAAGTCGATCGGTATACTTTTCAATGAGTCTTTCTCTCTTCCTTTTGGGTGTTACAAACTAATTCACTAAGTTATAAGACCCTGTACCACAGTAGTGGTGTAGGGTATAAAAAGAGATACCGTGAAAAGAATTCGACAAGTGCGATCCATGCTGAAGGGTATATAAGATTCGACCCGGCCGAACTCAGCACGCTCTTACTTGATTTTTATAACTCCACTGCGATATCCATAGTTAAATCTAAATAGGGGCTGGTCTGGCTTATATTCGATTTTAAATATCCGTGCAAAATTTCAAGCGTCTAGTTTTACGCATTCGACCGCTATCGTGTTTCGACAGACGAACGGACGGACATGGCTAGTTCGACTCAGAATGTCGAGACGACAAACGACATGGCTAGATAAGTATACCCCCATTCTATGGTGATGGGTATAAAAAAGATATAGCCTATGTTTCGTTCCAGACAAACCCACATAATCTGTGAAAATTTTAAGAAAATCGGTTCAGCCGTTTTTATACCCACCACCATAGGATGGGGGTATACAAACCTAGTCATTTCGTTTGTAACACTTCGAAATATTAATCTATTGATCGAAATATTGATATATAAAGAATCTATATATTCTTGATCGTCCCGACATTCTGAGCCATGTCCGTCCGTCCGTCCGTCTGTCGAAATCACTATAGCGGTCGAATGCGTAAAGCTAGCCGCTTGAAATTTTGCACAGATACTTAGTATTGATTTAGGTCGTTGGGGATTGCAAATCGGTCATATCGGTTAAGATTTAGATATAACTCCCATATAATCCTATCTTCGGATTTGACTTGGCTGAAATTTTGCATGTAGTGTTCTGTTATGTCTTCCAACAACTAAGCATAGTACGGTCTAAATCGGTCTATAACCTGATATAGGCCCCATATAAACCGCTCGCCCGATTTGATATCTTGAGCCCTTACATGCCGCAAATTTTGACCGATTTGGCAGAAATTTTGCATGTAGTGTTCTGTTATGACTTCCAATATTGTGGCAAGTACGGTCCGAATCGGCCTATAACATGATATAGCTCCCACATAAACCAATCTCCCGATTTTATTTCTTCGGCCCCTAGAAGCCGGAATTCCCAGTGCGATATCCGTTGCCACACACCCAATATACTGGTGCAAGGTCTAAGATGGAGAATGGTATTCAGCGATTCTCTGGGGCACTCTCCTTTGCTCCAGAAATCAGAACCGTTGCGGTATCGGTGTCCTCCTGCGCAGGGTATCCATAAGTGAGAATCAGCAGAATGACCACCGTAAACATCCAGCGCGCCGTCCGCAGCTTAAGGCACCAACTTCTTTCTATTGAAAAATGACAGGAGTAGAATCAAAAGGAAAATGCATGTATTATGTAGTCTCCTTTCCAAAATCCACGTCTGAGTACTTGCCCTCAAAAAAAAGGGGCATCTACACTCCATGTAGGAGAGGTCCCCTCAAAACATCTAGCATTATTTTCCTGCTGAAAAGTGTCATCTCAATCTCTCTGAGTTTGATGACAATTCCGTTGGCACTCGCTCTGCCAGACTCCATCAACGACTTTGGAACAGAACATGGACAACTCAGTCTCTCCCTTCCATTTTTGGAAAAATTCATTTTCATACCAAATTTTAAGAGAATTTGGATATATTTTCTTGAATGGAGAACTTAAAATATGTGGAAATTAAATATCCATGTTTTCTAACAGTTTTGATCTTCCAACTCCTACCCCTACCATACCAGAATCATTTTCTTGTACATCAGTGAAATCAAATCAGATTCTAGACCAACATCAATGACAATTACATTTGTCTGCAGAAGTTCGTTGCCAACACATTTGAGATTTAAATGAAACGTTAAGTGACTGTAAATGGGAAAAATTAAAATTCGTTACGAGAAACTCAGAAAAAAAAAGTAAAACACAAAAGCGTAAAAATTCAATTAATTTCGTTTTTATGATAATGCCAATTGGAGCAGCATTCATGAAAAATCCATGCCGCCCTGGCTTTTGATGTAAATTGAGATGAATGCCAAGGACGAGGTGGCAGCAGCGGCGGTGACTTTTTGATTTAAAATGCCAAGCGTGAATTCACACTATTAGAGATGCGCAGACTTACACAGAAAACTGTGAAAGAGACAATGAATTGTCAAAAAAAAAAAACAGAAGTTGTCACTTAATGTGAAAATTGTAGCAAAAAATTGTCGAGGCATTTTTTTTTTCTCCGCCTACATAAAGCTTACATTCAGCCATGGCCAAAATAAAAGTAGCAAAAAAAATACTTTTCTGAACGAATGATGACTTCTGTAATAAATACCGAAATTGTAAATGTGCCACTTTTCTTTTTGGCCGAAGGCTACAACTGCTGTTGATGATGGTGATACCCTTATATGTCACAACTGCATCACTGAAATCACTGCAAGCTGCAGTAACATTCAGTCCTTACTGCAGTTGCATGCTTCTGCACCAGGATTGTCCATAAGAGCTTGTCTATGTATGCTGCAGTGGAGTGAAGCCGTGGGCATTGTTGGTGAAATTGGTGTCACTTCCATTATGACTTGTATTACGTATGCAACAATTAAATTTTTTATTTAATTTTTTTATAAGAGAGAAATGCGATACTAGACCCTTCTTTGAATGAAGGATGTGTAAACGGTGGTGCGGGCAGTGGTGGTAGATTCAATTTTAACTAAACAATTAAACAGGTCAGTAGGCTTTCGATATTCATGTCATCCAAAAATTTTATAAAAATTGCCCAGTATTTGTATATTTGTACAATGAGCTAAGAAGAAAACCTGTAAGGAAGGGCAAAAGTCGGGCGGTGCCGTCTGTATAATACCCTACACCTACCCTGTAAGTACAATGTGGAAGCTATATCCAATTCTGAACCAATTTTGATGGAACTCGGCGAGCAAATATGTTCAAACTGTCATAACTACGGTTGACAAATGACAACATTTTTGCAAATAACCCAAAATATGACGAACATATATATGGGAGCTACATCTAATTCTGAATCGATTTCGAGCAAACTTCTCAAATAATGTGATAGTTGTCGGAGAAAGCGTTTGCGCAAAATTTTGGCTCTTGGGGGTGAAAATATGGTGATATACATATATGACAGCTATATCTAAATCTGGGCCGATTTCTATGAAATTCGCAAGTAATATCGAGAGTCATAAGAAAATTACTGCGAAATTTTGAGAGAATCGGTTAAAAAATGAGCACTTTCTTGCAATATTTCTCAAAATCGGACGAATATATATATGGGAGCTATAACTAAATCTGAACCGATTTCGAGCAAACTTCTCAGATACTGTGGCAGTCGTCGAGGAAAGCTTTTTGCAAAATTTTTGGCAAGATGGGTCAATAAATGGGCTTGTTGTGACTCCAGAAGTAAAAATAGGACGATATACATATATGACAGTAATAAAATTAAAATTAATAAAAATAAAATTAAAATAAAATTCATCTATAATGTCGAGAAGCAAGAGAAAATCCTTCCTGCCATATTTCGAGAGAATCGATTAACAAATGACCATTTGATTGCAACATTACTGCAAATCGGACGAGAATATATATATATATGTATATATATATATATATATATATATATATATATATATATATATATATATATATATATATATATATATATATAGAGAGAGAATCGGGTAACAAATGACCATTTTATTGCATTATTACTGCAAATCGGACGAACATATATATGGGAGCTATATCCAAATCTAAACCGATTTTAACGAAATTCTTCTGTAATATCGGGAGTCACAAAAAAATCTTTTCCTGTCAAATTTCGAGAGAATCGGTTAGCAAATGACCATGTTATAGCAGTATTACTGCAAATCGGACGAACATATATATAGGACATATCCCAAATCTGAACCGATTTTTTCCAATTTCAATAGTCTTTGTCTCTAAGATGAAAAACACGTCCGTACCAAATTTGAAGACGATCGGATGAAAAATGCGACCTGTAAATTGTACACAAATTAACATGGACAGACAGACTGACGGATAGACAGATAGACGGATAGACAGACAGACGGACAGACAGACAGACGGTCAGACAGTAGGACAGACAGAAGGACAGACAGACAGACGGACAGACAGACGGACAGGCATATGGACAGATAGACGGACAGACAGGCGGACAGGCAGATGGACAGACAGACGGACAGACACATACCAAACAATAACGTGTCAGACTGAAGCCTTCGATACAGTCAGATCCTCTTATAGAGATGAATACGGTAATGTGGTACTAGATAAATAGAGTGTGCTTAGAAAAAGGCGAGGTGAGACGAGAAAACGTCTAACTAATCTCTGCAACAGGTGTTGACTGCCAGAATTAAGTCCAGCCAGAATTAAGTCATAACAGTAGTAACCCGCGAAAAAACAGCAAGGCAGCAGTTAACAAGCAGTTGGTTAACAAATTGGTAGGGCAATTGCATGAGCTTGCTTGTATTATCTGATTTTATCGAAATGAATAGCCAGGTTTTGAGCTTCAACGTATACTCTCATTTGCTCTTTTGATAATATTTTCAACTTCGGTTGCTAGCCTCTTCATTCCGAGAACTAAATGCCATTGTGTTCGTCATGGAAGGTAGAAGAAGAGAAACAAGAAATAGAGTGCTAAGTTGGGACGGGCCGAATCTTGGGAACTCACCACCGTGGATTCTGCAAAAAAATTATACAAACTTAATTTAGTTAAAGAGCTTAATTTTATTCTTGATACCAAACAGTGGTTGGAGGTCGTAACAGAACACCGCATGCAAAATTTCAGCCAAATCGGACAAAAATTGAGGCTTGTAAGAACACAAATCGGGAGACCGGTTTATGTAGGAGCTCTATCAGGTTATAGACCGATTTGGACCGTACTTGACACGGTTGTCGAAAGTCGTAACAGAAAACCGTATGCAAAATTCCAGCCAAATCAGACAAACATTGGGTCTTGTAAGGACTCAAGAAGTCAAATCGGGTTATAGACCGATTTAGACTTAACTTAGTGCTATACCAGGTTATAAACCGATTTGGACCGTACTTGACACAGTTATTGAAATTTAAAGATAAAAATTGTTCCAAATCGGGAGATTGGTTTATATGGGAGCTATAACAGGTTAAAGATAGATTTGGGCCATACTTGGCACAATAATTGCAAGTCATAGCAGAACATTATTTGCAAAATTTTAGCCAAATCGGACAAAACTTGCGACTTCCGGAATGGCTCAATATGGTTGTGGGTATATAAATGCATATCCACCTTAGGTATATATATTCACCACCTTTCGTCATAATTCGGTGAAAAATTCATCATTTATGAAGCTATAGCAGCCACATCAAAATAAAGTCCGATTTGGACTAAACTTTGGAACAGATTTGGAGTGGTTTAATACAATTCACTGTTCAAGACGGTAAAACAGAACATTGGTCTATACGGCAGCATGTCCAAATATAGTCTAATATCTACCACATATCGGGAAGGATATGTAACAGTCTAACACAATTCACTGTACCAAATTTCAAGAAAATCTGTAAATAAATTTGCCTTTTATGGACCCAAGACTTTAAATCGCGAGATAGCTCTATTGCAAATGTTCCCATTAACATTCCATTTAGGAACAGGGGCAAACTTCTCACGTATCAATGACCCCGATTGATTCAAGTTTGAGCTTAATGATAAGGTATCTCCTTTTATAGCCGAGTCCGTACGGCGTGCCCCAGTATGACACCTCTTTGGGAAGAAGTTTTTACATGGAAATGTAGCCTGACAAATGTCGTCAGCATTAAGAAGGGATAACAACTGCTGAAGCTTTTGTTTATGATATTCTCACCAAGATACGAATCAAGGCTTTCGACGTCATAGGCAGACATACTTACCTCTGCTCTAGGGTGGAAGCTATATCTATTGTAAATATAAACCCGTCTAAACTATATAGGAAACGCATGTCGAAAAGCCTAACATAACACACTGTGCCAAATTTCAGCGAAATCGAATGATACAGGCGCCTTTTATGGGCCCAAGACCTTAAATCAGGGGGTCAGTCTACATGGCAACTATATTCAAATATAGACTGATCGTGGCTGCTTTTGTGGGCCCAATGACTTAAATCGGGAGATTGGTTTATATGACAGCTATGTCCAATATAGACCGATCTAACCCACATAATCAAGGATGTCAAAAAGCCTGGTATAAGTCACTGTCTCGAGTTTCAGTGAAATCGGATAATAAATACGCCTTTTATCAGCCCAAGACCTTTAATTCGGAGATCGGTTTATGTGGCAGCTATATCCAAATATAAACCGATCTGAGCGACTTAAAGCACAGATGCTTAACACAGCCCCTGTGTCAATTTTCAGTGCAAAAGGGAAATTAAAGCTACTTTCATGAGCCCTAAGACTTAAATCGAGAGATCGGTATTTTTGGCAGGTATATTAAAAAATAGCCCTACCTGAGCATCCCGAGTGTGACAAGGCTAGGAGGATACGACGAATATATCCGTGATGAATCGATGGATAGCCATCAAATTAAAGTCATTTTAGGCGTTGGGATATGACGGAATCTCTCACCGATGCTGACGAATCTGGATCTACCTGGAGTCGAGTACCTTACAACTGTCCTCAACATTTCTCTGAACACTCTTATAGTACGCGATGTCTGGAAGATCAGCAGAGAGATCGCGCTACTGAATTCAGAAAATGAACCGGGAGAATTGTACAAACTGATTTCACTTTTCTCGCCAGTAGCCAAGCCGCTTTAGGGACTACACCTCCCGAGTTCAGTCGCCGAGCATCAGCATATATTTTGAAGACTGCACAGCACAACAACAGCTCTGAGTTCAATCACCATACGCATTTACACTAGCTTCAATCGGGTACCTAGGGGGACCGCCCCACCCTAAAACCTACCAAACATATATTTAGACCAATCACGACAATATGGGACTCAAATGAAAGGTATTTAGGATAAGAAAACGTATCTGATATCCAATTGTCGGACCAAGTGTTAGGGGGACCACCCCAAGCCCCAAAACACCCCTAAATCGGACATATTTACCGACCATAGCAATATGGGACTCAAATGAAAGGTATTTGCGAGTAGAATACGAATCTGATATCCAAATGTGGGACGACGTTTCTGGGGGTCCACCCCTTTCCCAAAATACCACCCATACAGGATTTATTTAGTGACCATGGGAATATGGGGCTTAAATAAAAGGTATTTCAATGTAAAATACGAATCTGATATCCAAATATGGATATCAGATTCGTATTTTACATTCAAATTAAAGGTCTTTAAGACCCCACAACACCACCCAAATAGTAAGTTTTTTCTGACTATTGGAATATGAGGCTCAAATAAAAGGGGCTTTTAAAGTGGTAAACGAATCCGATATATATATATATATATATATATATATATATATATATATATATATATACGGGTGGCTGATGAATATTGCTACAATGATGAATATTGCTACATTTTTTTTTCGGTGTATGGAATACATTTTTCTTTTATTCATGTTAAATTAAATTATTAAATTAATTATTAAATTATTATTAATTAAATTAATTAATTAATTAATTAAATTAATTATTAAATTATTATTATTAAATAAAAAAAAAGTTATTACATTTTTTTTTGGTAGCGGCTTTCATCAGCCACCCTGTATATATATATATATATATATATATATATATATATATATATATATATATATATATATAATATATATATATATATTAGGGCCAATACCCCAAACCGGACATATTTGCAGACTTTTGCAATAAGAAGTTTAAATGGTATTAGAAAACGAATTTGATATTCAAATTTGATGACAATGGCAATATGGGGTTCAAATAAATGATATATAGATATATGAGAATAGAGGACGTTGCAGATATATTTTCAGGGCTTAGAATTTGGGGGACCACCCCACTCCCCAAAACACCCCTAAATTGGGCATATTAACCTACCATGTCAATGTGGAGCTTAAATGAAAGGTATTGCGGGGTAGAGCAAGAATTGATACCCATTTTTTATCCCTTTCCCAAAATACCCCACAAACAGCAATTTTTTAGTGACCATCGCAATATGCCACCACCATAGCATGGTGGTATAAAAAACGTTTTGTTGTATGGAAACAAAAACAATGATTGCTGCAAAATTCCAATCGCGAAACAATTAAAAATGTTGCCAACTTTTCAGTCGCCGAATTTGATTTTATTTTTTCGTGAGTCGTGATTAGCGTTGTGAGTCGCGATTCACACTCCTGAACGACGAATTTTGATTCAATCACGCACGATCACATCATTGGATTTGAATCTTACTCACGAATTACGTGAATCACGCGTGTCACGACCATTCACGTGCACACCTCTTATAGCAAATCTAAATACTAGAAAACAACAACTAATGAGGTGACCTCCTTGGTGCTTTATAAATTGCAATTTGAACGTTATCTTCATAATATTTCCCCTCTATTTGTTGCGCTTATCAACTTAACATTTCTTTATACTTCATATGAATAATAGTAATGTATCACCCTTCATCATGGTATTTAACCCCGGTGGCATTTCAAGTACCACTACCAAATGCGGCCTTTTATTAACGCATGAACTATTATTACAGTATGCCACTATAGGGGAAACGTAACTTAAAATAATACTTTGTAGGTTGAAATATGATATCAGTTGTATGTTATGATCTTACCAGTTTCGGGTATTCAGGCGTTTTCGAATACTTACTATCCTTTACGAATTACTAAAACATCAGGGGTTACTATTTCTTTTATGAATGTACGGTTTTTTATAAGAAAAATAAATCTTTTTCCCTTTTTCCATAATTTTTATACCCTCCACCATAAGATGGGGGGTATACTAATTTCGTCATTCTGATTGTAACTACTCGAAATATTCGTCTGAGACCCCATAAAGTATATATATTCTTGATCGTCGTGAAATTTTATGTCGATCTAGCCATGTCCGTCCGTCTGTCCGTCCGTCCGTCCGTCCGTCCGTCCGTCCGTCCGTCCGTCCGTCCGTCTGTCTGTCGAAAGCACGCTAACTTCCGAAGGAGTAAAGCTAGCCGCTTGAAATTTTGCACAAATACTTCTTATTAGTGTAGGTCGGTTGGTATTGTAAATGGGCCATATCGGTCCATGTTTTGATATAGCTGCCATATAAACCGATCTTGGGTCTTGACTTCTTGAGCCTCTAGAGGGCGCAATTCTTATCCGATTGGAATGAAATTTTGCACGACGTGTTTTGTTATGACATCCAACAACTGTGATAAGTATGGTTCAAATCGGTTCATAACCTGATATAGCTGCCATATAAACCGATCTTGGGTCTTGACTTCTTGAGCCTCTAGAGTGCGCAATTCTTATCCGATTGGAATGAAATTTTGCACGACGTGTTTTGTTATGACATCCAAGAACTGTGCCAAGTATGGTTCAAATCGGTTCATAACCTGATACAGCTGCCATATAAACCGATCTTGGGTCTTGACTTCTTGAGCCTCTAGAGTGCGCAATTCTTATCCGATTGGAATGAAATTTTGCACGACGTGTTTTGTTCTGACATCCAACAACTGTGCCAAGTATGGTTCAAATCGGTCCATAACCTGATATAGCTGCCATATAAACCGATCTTGGGTCTTGACTTCTTGAGCCTCTAGAGTGCGCAATTCTTATCCGATTGGAATGAAATTTTGTACGACGTGTTTTGTTATGACATCCAACAACTGTGCCAAATATGGTTCAAATCGGTTCATAACCTGATATAGCTGCCATATAAACCGATCTGGGATCTTGACTTCTTGAGCCTCTAGAGGTCGCAATTATTATCCGATTTGCCTGAAATTTTGTACGACGGATTCTCTCATGACCATTAACATACGTGTTTATTATGGTCTGAATCGGTTTATAGCCTGATATAGCTCCCATATAAATCGATCTCTCTATTTAACTTCTTGAGCCCACAAAGGACGCAATTCTTATTCGAATTGGCTGACATTTTACACAGGTCTCCAACATATAATTTAATTGTGGTCCAAAACGAACCATATCTTGATATCGCTCTAATAGCAGAGCAAATCTTTTCTTATATCCTCTTTTTGCCTAAGAAGAGATGCCGGGAAAAGAACTCGACATATGCGATCCATGGTGGAGGGTATATAAGATTCGGCCCGGCCGAACTTAGCACGCTTTTACTTGTTCAAATTACTTTTAAGTTAGCCATAGCAACCCTTGACAGAAATTTATGTGCAAAAGCAAAGTGTGGAAAATGTGGAATTGAAGGGAAACATAAAATTCAACTTATATGTATGCGGAAATGGTATAAAAAAAGTATATAAGCTTTAAGTTCAGCCGGGGATAAGCTTATATACCCTCTACCATGAATCCCAATCAGCAGACTATACTTCATATGGAAGTTGGAATACGGAAAAAAGACTTTTGCAAACAAACCGGTTAAAATTTCTCTCTTCAGATGCACTACAAGTCAAACATAGAATTCATTGTACATCCAAGCGCCAGGATCCTTTGCAATTTCTGGCGCCCAGTATCGAGATGTCTTTCATCACTAGGTCTTTCCATCGGTGTTTTGTTCTTCCCCCTTTTGCGTATTCTAATATTGGTGTTTTGTTCTTCCCCTTTTTGCATATTCTAATATATGGGCACCTTCATAAGATTTCTAAGCTGGAGCTACTTCATTCTTTCTGACACTATGACCTAGCAAACTCAACCGTTGTAACTATTTTATCGACGCGACTTTTGAACGGAAAGAAATTTGTTCGCGGAACTTTACATAGTCAATGCTGAGGTGTTTTCCAATTTTGATAGGAAACTACCAAAAACGGCAGCACTGGTCATAAGGCGATCTAGCCCTCTCCGTTCGTCCGTTTGTCGAAATAACGATAGCGGTCGAACGCGTAAAACTAGCTTGAAATTTTGCATAGATACTTCTTATTGATGTATGTCGTTAAGGATTGCAAATGGGCCATGTTGGTTCAGATTTGGATATAGCCCCCATATAAAACGATCCCCAATTTGACTTCTTGAGTACCTAGAAGCCTTAATTCCCACCCATTTGGTTACACTTGAATCAATGACTTGAGTTATGACTTCCAACATCAATGCCAGGTATAATCCGAATCTTATATATAAAAATCAATTTGTGTTTGTTTGTTTGTTTGTGTGTTCCTTATAGACTCAGAAACGGCTGAACCGATTTTCTTGAAATTTTCACAGATGGTGCATAATGATCCCGTGGTGAAAATAGGGTACTACATACATTTTTTGATATCTGAAGGGGGGACGGACCCTCCCCCTTACCCTAATTTTCAGAAACGCCAGATCTCGGAGATGGGTGGTGCGATTTAAGCGAAATTTTGTGTGCTCTCATATAGTACCTTAAAAATAAAAATTTGGTATCCAAATTTCGAATGGGGTACCTAGGGGGGCCGCCCCACCCTAAAACCTACCAAACAAATATTTAGACCAATCACGACAATATGGGACTCAAATGAAAGGTATTTAGGATAAGAAAACATATCTGATATCCAATTGTCGGACCAAGTGCTAGGGGACCCACCCCACCATATTTACCGACCATGGCAATATGGGACTCAAATGAAATATATTTGCGAGTAGAATACGAATCTAATATCCAAAACACCCCCAAACAGGACTTATTTACTGACCATGGGAATATGGGGCTTAAATAAAAGGTATCAAAGAGAATACGAATCTGATATCCAAATACGGGACCAAGTGTTTGAGGGGCCGTCTCTCCCCAAAAACATCCCCCAAAGGGGACACATTTACGACCATAGCCACATGGGACTCAAATGTAAGGTCTTTGGGAGCAAAGCACAAATCTGATATCCATATTCGGGAAAAGTGTCTATGGGGCCACCCCACAACACCACTCAACCCCCAAAACACCCCTAATTCGGACATATTTACCGATCATGGCAATATGGGACTCAAATGAAAGGTATTTGCGAGTAGAACACGAATCTGATATCCAAATGTGTTACCACGTTTCTGGGGGTCCACCCCTTTCCCAAAACACCCCCCAAACAGGACTTATATACTGACCATGGAAATATGGGGCTTTAATAAAAGGTATTTGAATGTAGAATACGAATCCGATATCCAAGTGTTTGGGGGGCCGCCTCTCACCAAAAACATCCCCCAAAGGGGACAAATTTACGACCATAGCAATACGGGGCTCAAATGAAAGGTCTTTGGGAGTAAAGCACGAATTTTATATCAATATTCGGGAAGAGTGTCTTAGGGGCCACCCCCCCCCCCCGCAAGACCACCCAAATAGTAAGTATTTTCTGACTATTGCAATATGAGGCTCAGTTAAGAGGGTTTTTAAAGTGGAAAACGAATCCTATATATATTTTCAAGGCCAACTCACTGAGTGGCCGCCCATCCCACAAAACACCGCCAAGCCGGTCATGTTTGCCGACTATAGAAATATGGGGCTCAAATTAAAGGTACGTGGGAGTAGATCACGTATCTGATATCAACATTAGGGGCCAACTGTCTAGCGGAAGTCCTACCACCATAACAACCCCCAAATAGGACATATTTGCTCGCCAAGGCGATTTGGGTCTTAAAGAGAGTGGAACTAAATATTCATAGTTTTTAGGGCCAATACCCCTAACCGGACACATTTGCTGACTTTTGCAATAAGGAGTTTAAATGACATTAGAAAACGAATATGATATCCAATTTTGAGTGCAATGACATTTTTTCTGGGCTTAGTGTTTAGGGGCCCACCCCAAAGCACCCCTAAATCAGGCATATTTACCGACCATGTCAATGTGGAGCTTAAATGAAAGGTATTGCCAATATGTGGCTCAAATGAAAGGTATTTGAGATTAGAAAACAAATTTGATAACCTATTTTGGGGCCATGTGTTTGGAGGACGCCTCATCCTGTAAACTCCTCTTAAGCCAATGGCAATATGGGGTTTAGATAAATGGTATTTAAGAGAAGAGCACGATGCTGATATTTCTGGGGGACCACTTTCCCCCCGAAAACACCACTAAATCAGACATCATGAGAATATCGGGCTGAAATGAAGTATTTTAAGAATGGAGTTCACCTTACATCCATACTTAAATTCGTACACCAATGAAGATCATGTGGGATTCAGACAAAGGCACTTATATTGGTAAACTGCTATTCAAGTTTGCATGGTATTTCACTAAAAGATATTTAATTGTCGATAATAAATATTCCAAGGAATCTTTTGTTCCATATAAACTAAAATAAGGCGTAGCGGAGCGCGCCCGGGTCAGCTAGTAGCATCCATATAATCCTATCGCCGGATTTGACTTCTCCATCCCTTAGAAGGCTACATTTTACCTGATTTGGCTGAAAATCCTCTTATGATTTACAACATCAGTGCCAAGTTTTATCCGAGTCGGCCAATAAGGTGATATAGGCCCCCCTATATCACCTTATTGACCAATATCCCGTTATGACTTCTTGACTTCGATATCCCGTTATGACTTCTTGAGGCCAACATAATTCAAATACATACTCAGTTTATTCTTATCCGATTTGAGTGAAATTTCGCACAGTGACTTCTACTATGGTCCCAACATTCAAACCAAGTATAGCCTGAATCGGTTCGTAACCTGACATAGCTCCAGTAGCTTAGCAATTCTTGTCTATTATCCTCTGTTTGCCTTAAAAGAGAATTTGATAAATGCTATTTGCACTCGACTGGGATTCCAATGTAGACGGAGCGGGGGTGAGTGATCGAGAGAGATGACGTCACAATCGGAATTCCCTCGATGGCTGATGATGAGTGGACTGTAATTTAGGCGGTGTACTAAGCTTATTATTCCTCACGCACAGAGGAATAATAAGTTAGAAAAAGAGGAGATAAACCCAAAAGAGACAAGTGGAAATAAAAAGATGGTAAGTGTTTCGGTTGCGAGATTACAAAGGTAAGGGTGTTATTAGGAGAGGAGAAAAAAGTGTGGATGCTCACCTTGCTGCGGTTGTGTAAGAAGTGAAGTTTTAAAAATTACAGAAAGGGCAAGTGAGCTGCAGTACTAAAAGGCTTATAACTAACAATTCACAATAGTCTTACAATCTAGTACGGATGGCAAAAAAGGATCTCTTATACGCTAGACAATTCATATCAATTCACAATACAATTCAATAATTCATACAACTTATTCTACGATATGTTCTTAATTTTTAAGGGACAAATGCAAATTTGTCCATGGCGCCGGCCTTGCGGTTACGCAAAATTTGATGAGGAAGCGCAAAGTACGGTCGCCAAGGACTTTATAGCCTCTGACAGTATCAAGTAATTCGGTTGAGGGGCTGCTGAGCGTTCTTTTTTGGCTTTCTGTGGCTTTGGCTTCTGTTGAGGTCTTGGCTTTTGCTGAGGTCTTGGCTTTGGTGGCAGGCGGCCTCTTTGACTCTGAGACCTGTAGCGTTTTTTGGGTTGTCGCTGTTGTTGACCAGCTGAGGCTGTGTGTTGACGTTGGCCAAGGCGTGATTTAGCTGGTTGTTTGCGTTGGGCCGGAGTTGATGTTCATTGTTGTCGTCGAGGCCGTGCTAAAGTTGGTGGTTTCTTTTGGGGTTGTTGTCTTGATGAGGTCGATTTGGTGGTGATGGTAGAGCTGCTGGAGTTGAAGGTGAGTTTTCGTGGGTGCAGCATGGTGTGATGCCGAAACCCACATTTTCGACAAGTATCTGCCGACTGGCAGTCATCAATTGTGTGGCTTTTCGCCAGACAATTTCGGCAGTAGTTGTGCTGTCGAACTACTACCCTCCTGTCCTCCACCGTCATCTGGATGAAAATTGGGCAGTATCTGAGGGCATGGCGTTTTTTGCACAACATGCACTTGTAGAGGTTTTGGGCACTCATTTTGACCTGAAAGTAGACAGATGTTTATTGACTGTTGAGGTAAGCAAGAAATGAGAAAACAAATGAGAGTGAGATAGAGTATATAAACGGGTATGAAAAGTAAAGGAAATGGAAATGAGGGGAGAAGCAGACACACTTATGCGGTAATAATTTCCCCTATTGGGTTTGATCAAGTATGGGTAAGTGACATAGTTTAACGATTGGTCGAGTAATGACCCCGGATGCGATCTTCACATCCGCAATTCTGGTGTTCCTATCGGAACCGCTGTAGGTCTTAGACACTCTTCCCAGTCGCCAGTCACTAGGCGGTAGTAGATCGTCCATTACGACTACAAGATCACCGACCTTCACATTGGGAGAAGTGGTCTTCCATTTATAACGCTTCTGCAGCGTCCTCAGATACTCCTCTTTCCATCGTATAGCAAACTGGTGATGGATGGCCTTCAACTTCACCCACCTATTTACCACGGAGATATCCCCAGCCAAAGGCTCGGGAAATGACATTATCGGAGCGCCTTTCAAAAAATGTCCGGGAGTCAGCGCCGTGAGATCATTCGGATCCTCAGAGACGGCAGAGATGGGGCGAGAGTTCAGAACTCCTTCAATACGAGCAAGTAATGTGGCAAATTGCTCGAACGTGAATAAATGAGCGCCAGCCACTCTCCTGAAATGGTGCTTAAAACATTTCACGGCCGATTCCCAAAGCCCACCCATATGTGGAGCATGAGGGGGTATAAACTGCCACTCAAAGCCCTGTGTAGAGTACCTCTCAGCAATGTCGCTTGCTGCAACCTGAATGAAACTCCTAAACTCTCGTAGCATCTTTCGACTGGCACCCACGAAATTCCTGCCATTATCAGATACTACCTTACGAGGTAGGCCTCGCCTCCCAACGAATCGAGAAAAGGCGGCTTCAAATGCCGCCGTGGAGAGCTCGGAGCATGGCTCTAAATGCACAGCCTTTGTTGAGAAGCACACGAAAATGCTTACATAACCCTTTAAGAGAGGGGCTCTGCGAAGAGCTGAACTTTTGAGATCAAAGGGCCCTGCGAAATCTATGCCCGTCACGTGAAATGGTGGTGTTATTGTACATCTGTCAAGAGGGAGCGGAGCCATAATCTGGGAGCAAGGCTTCTTCTTGAAGATGATGCACGTTTTGCACTTGTGAATAATGCCCTTCACCCTTGGTCTGAGACGTGAGATGTGAAATTCTGTCTGAATCATACGACACATTAGGATGCATTCACCGTGGGCGAGAAATTCGTGCAAATGGAGCAAATAAAGGTGGCAAAGCCGAGAGTTCCCTGGAAGTATGATAGGAAATCTCTCGTTGTAGGGTAAAGAACAAGCCGCGAGTCGACCATTAACGCGTAGGACCTTGTCCCGATCCAGGAAGGGGTTCAGACATTGTAGTGAGCTTTTGTTGGAGAGTTCTTCAGAACTACTAACCTGCTTGTATTCGTCTGGGTACCACTTCATCTGGGCCAACATTATCAGACGGAATTTCGTGTTTCTTACCTCATCTTGGGTAAGAATTGGAGAGGAGTTACTAGTGGTCCCTCTAGATTCAGCAAGGCAGTTATAGTAGAATCTGAATATATAGGAGACTACCCTAAGTGCTCGGGGGTATGACGAGAATCTGAGCAGGATGTCTGAGTCTTCCACTGTCTCGTGCATAACCTGGATATTCATGCGCTTTCCCATTCCAGGGGATACCAAAGGGTTCCTGTTTGGCCATTCTGACGGTGGGTTCGTCAGCCAATTTGGGCCATGAAACCACAATGAGTTGCATGTGAGGTCTTGCGGCCTACAACCTCTTGTGCCGAGGTCGGCTGGATTGTCGTGAGTAGGGACATGTCGCCATGTCCCCCCTGGAAGAAGGTCATGAATCTTGGACGTCCGATTGGCCACGTATGTTTCCCATGTCCATGGTGGTTTTGTTAACCATCCAAGGACAATGGATGAGTCCGTCCAAAGAGTTATGCCACTAATGTCCAGATCGAAAGTGGATAGCACAATGTTGACAAGTTTTGCCAAGAGAAAGGCTCCATTGAGCTCCAAACGTGGTAGGCATACAGGCTTCAGTGGAGCCACTCTACTCTTCGCAACGAGTAAATTCGAGGATACAACGGATTTTGAGGCCCGACACCTAATGTAGACGCATGCACAGATCGCCGCCTGAGACGCGTCGGCGAACCCGTGAATCTCTACTGTATCAGTCGGATAGTACTGTAGCCATCTGGGTATGGAGATTGATCCGATGTGATTCAAGTCGGATATCAGAGAATTCCACTTCATTAGAGTTTCTGAGCCGAGTTCGTCGTCCCAATCCAAACCTTCTAGCCAAAGTTGCTGCATCAGTATCTTCGACCTGATTACAATGGGAGCCACCCATCCTGCAGGATCGAATAACTGAGCAACGGCAGACAGAACTTTGCTTTTGCTCATGGGCTGATCTGTTGGAAGAGCGCCGAGGGTGTAACTGAAAGAATCAGTAAGCGCATTCCATTTGATACCCAAGGTTTTCGTTGTGCTCGCTTCATCGAAACGCAAGAAGTCAGAGTCATAGAGACTCTCTTTGGGAAGCCGGGCAAGTAATTGTGGGTCGTTTGCAGTCAGTTTCACAAGAGGAAACCCTGCTTGCCCCAGAACTGATATCAAGTCCTCTTGCTTGCGGATAGTGTCCTCTATAGTGAAGCCACCAGACAGAATGTCGTCGACATAAGTCTCCTTCCTCAGTGTCTTTGCGACATTCGGAAACTCATCCTCGGAATCAGAGGCGAGTTGCAATAGAGTGCGAATTGCTAAAAACGGTGCGCAGTTCAGACCAAAGGTAACCGTTTTTAGTTCAAAATCCTTCACCGGTCCGTTAGGATCCGGTCTGAAAAGTATGCGTTGATATGCTCTGTCGATCGGATGTAGCCATATTTGCCTATACATCTTCTGAATGTCGCCACCGAACACATATCGGTATCGGCGCCAATTGAGGATCACAGACGTTAAATCGGTTTGCAGTGTAGGTCCTGTGCGGAGCACATCATTCAGCGAATAACCAGATTTGCTCCTACGAGATGCGTTGAACACAACTCTCACCTTCGTGGACTTGTGTTCTGGACGGACGACTGCGTGGTGTGGGAGATAAAATGAATTGTATCGTCCATCGCAGTTGATTTCCTGAGACGAGGTCTCCTGAGCGTGATCAAGAGAAATGTACTCGTTTAAAACCGAATTGTACTCGGTTTTTAGCTCGGGATCATTAGAGAGCTTTGTCTCCATCCGATTATACTGAGCCAGAGCCAGAAAGCGAGATGAGCCAAGAGAGAGGGAGTCGGAGAATTCTGCTTTGAAAGGCAGTCTCACGACGTATTTACCGTCCGGCGACCTGGAGGTAGTTTTAGAGTAAAACTCTTCGCAAAACTGATCATCTTCACAAAGAGGAGGAGCCATGGGTACCTCTTCTTGCTCCCAGAATTTTCTCAGAAGTTCGCTGATTTCTATATCCTCGGATTCCACCACGTTCGTGGAAAATGATAAAATTCTCTCAGTTTGCATTGGACCGCTCAATACCCAGCCAAAAACTGTATTGTATGCTGAGGTATCGCCACATATATTCCTCCTGATTCCTTCCATATTAATGAATCGTTCAGAATCATTGCCTAAAATTAGGTCAATTTGAGCGGATTTGTTGAAGTTTGGATCGGCCAGATCTAACTCCTCCAACTCGGACGGATTTGAGATTTTGAATGAGACGGAAGGAAGCCATTTTGTCATTTTAGGCAATACTATTGCCGAGACTGTGAAGCGAACATCGTATTTCTCCGCCACAATGACAAGTTGGCATTCCTTATTTGACGTTTGAGTCTGTTCGCCAATACCAAAAATCTCAAAATGCGCTTTAGAAGTGGGAATTTGTAAGCGCTTCTGAATTCGCTGTGTTATAAAGGTTCGTTGAGAACCAGGATCAATAAGAGCTCTTAACGTAAACAACTCCCCTTGATGTTCCATCCGAACCAGAGCTGTTCGTAACAAAATCATTTCGTTGTTGGACGAGAAATTGGCCTGAACGTGAGAGGGGCGCCTTGCGCCTGAAGTTGAGGGAGCCTCATTATGACCCGTGTTTCTCGAATTCATGCCGGACGATTTCATTTGACCCTTGTCATCCTCGCGACTAGAATGGGTTGCCTGATCTTCAGTTTCCACTTCTGGATTACTTCTTAGATGAAGCAGAGTGTGGTGTGGCTTATGACAAATTATACAGGTGTTCACACTTTTGCAATTTGTCTTGAGATGAGATGAGGAGAGGCAATTTATGCATAACTTGTGCTTGTATGCAAAATCTATGCGTTGTTGCGCAGTATATTTCCGAAACTGTCCACAACTTCTTATGGTGTGGTCGGAACTGCATAGGGGGCAAGAAGAGCTTAGCTTTTCTTGCGAGTGATAAGTTTGAACCTTACCACTGCTTTGAGACGGGAGCGAACTTCTGGTCTTTGTGGCTTTTATGCTCGAGAGCCGTTCCACGATTTCGTACCTGTTGATGAGGAATTCATCGAGCTGTTTCCAGGTAGGAAGATCGCGGTGAGATTTGAGGGATTGCTCCCACAGAGCCAGCGTTTCATCTGGCAACTTGGTCGAAACCAAGTATAAGAGTATGGGATCCCAGCTTTCTACATTGACGTCAAGAGTCTCGAGAGTGCACAGGCAATCATTCACGGTGGATTGAATTTTGTGAATTGCTTCACTATTCTCCACAGATGCCATAGGAATGTTGAAGAGAACCTTTAATTGATTGTCTACTAAGACCCGCTTGTTCTCATAACGAGCCTTTAGAGCACTCCAAGCGAGTTCGAAGTTTTCATCGCATAGAGTGAATCTCTTGACTATGGCGCCAGCTGCACCTCTAGTCTTGTTCCGCAGATGATATAACTTCTGAGCTCTCGTCAATTTTGGATGGTTAACGTAAACGGCCGTGAACATGTCACGGAATGATGGCCATTCCTCGTAACCCCCTTTAAATACCTCTGTATCACAGGGAGGCACTTTGATGTAACTGCCAGCCACCTCTTGAGAGGAGTGATCAACCGAAGGCTGGGGAATATAAGCCGGAATAAGGCTGTGCCTAGCGTTCTGGCGAGCATTTCCTCCTGATATTCTCAGAATATCCAGGATTTGGGACCTTGCCATGTAATAGGCTTCGGAGCTGGCATTGAAATTAACTCTAGCGTTGTCCCTGTAGTCCTTGGTATTGACACTTCTTGGAGCTAGCATGAGACCTTCATAGGTAGCCTGAAGTCGTTGCCACCGATTCTCGAGGTCCTCTAACTTTACTTCCAATACCGAATCAGTTTGATCCTGAATGTCACTCTGTTCAAATTGAGTGCAAAAGTTGATCAAATGGTCGCAATCAAAGAGAAACTTGTCTTGATTCGACGAAGTCTTAATTGCGGAAGTGGGATTCGATAAAGGATTAGATCCCGAAGGCAGAGAAGCCATGTCCGTGGTGGCTTCCTCTAAGTTCATTCTGTACTGATTCCGTACAATAGAGTGAACAATGAGAAATAGAGCAAATAAGCGAAGAGTGAAGAGATTTCAACTCCTGTCTGGGAAAATAGTGCAGAAGAATTACTTCGAGTAGAGATTTCAACTCTTGTCCAAGAAAGTAGCGCAGAAGAATTATTTGGTGTACTGTCGTGAGAAATCTATTTGCCTCTGGAAACACAGGGAGATAGAAACAATTTTGATTTGCGATTGGGTTGAGTGCAAGCGTAAAGCTTCGTTGAATAACCAAAATTGTTCAGCTAGTAAGAGAGGTGATAAGATTCCGAATAATTAAAGTAGCGGGTTCTGCATAATATGCCAAATATAATTTTAAAAACTCAGAATCTTTGCGGGCGTCTAAAGAGCAGTCTTAGATTTAAAGGCGAGAATACCAAAGGCAAGATTTCACAGCTAATCCAAATAATTCATAACATTAGACGTGAGGGACTGAAATTCCCGTGATGAGCATAGTCGGAGGGATAAGTGGTGTCCGAAAATTCAATTTTAATTGAATTGCACCAAACTTATAAACTGCAGTTCAATAGACAGAGAACCGTCAATTTGAATTGCATTACAATCAAAAAGGAAAAGGTTCTGTTGTAGAGGAGTGTGGCAAAAGAGAACTTGTCGCCTTTTCTCACAACTATACACTGCCGCGTACTAATTGCGAGCAATTATTCAATAATTGACAAATGTTCAGATGATATCTGTTGAAATTTATCTAGAGTGGCTTATCAGCTGATATGTGTAAGTGAATTTCTCAAAAATCTAAAAACACATACTTCTCCAAAGCTTGATAAATTTCTTCAAATATCTCTGTTTAATTCATAGAAATTCTTTAACTTGTCAAACAAGTTCACAGAAAGGCTGAAAAAACAGGTAAAATGTGTATATGGTTCGAAATTTATGAGTTAGTAAATATGTGTGTATAATTCTGTTAGTGTATTGACGATTCCAAGACATTCAATTCAAATTGCATATGAATCAAAATGTCAAACTGCCGCTTTATTCATTGAGCTTTTTTCTCTAAGTGTATGCCTGCTGAGTGAGGGTATGTACTCATACGGTGCCGTACGCATGCACTGTTGCCAAATACTGCACACAGATTCTTGTTACTTCAGTGATTAATGATTTATATACGCAAATCAAAAATAAAAAAAAATAATTATGATCGTGTATTAACTAATAACAAACTCTTCCAAAGATGCCAAACGTCAAGGAAATTCTTGTTTTCCTGTTCCAAATACCTTTTTTAATTGATTTAATTAAGCGGGGGAAATTGAGAAAAATAATTACGAATCCCGCAATTCAATACAAAACAAACAATCTGGTAACACCTAATAACACGTAGTTTGTTTTGTTCCTCTTCAAAAACAAATATTCCAATGGGAACAACTAGGGCAAAACAAACATGCGGATGATGACCATTAATGTAAGTGCGTGTGTGTATCAGGTGGCTAAACGAGAGGGCTCTGCTTGTTGTTCAGCGACAGAGTCAATACGTACGGAGTTGGCAGTACCGAGTAGGCAGCGCAGCGTAGGCAGAACAGAATGGGAGCGGGTAGGCAGATGCATAAACATACACTCATACGTATATAAGTGATCATATGAGAAGAGAATTGGCGCGTATTTCTTTATTTCTATTTGTATGTACCAACCAGTGCTTTTAGGCCGCAGCCCTTTTGGTTTGTTTGTTTTTTTTTTTTTTTTTTTTTTCTTGATCTTTTTCCTTATTCTTTCTCTTGTTGACAAATGTCTTGGTTGGTACTTTTTTACTTCTTCTGTTCTTTATTTACGTTTGCTGGATCATGAAAATTCGCATAATAATAATAATGAATAATGTAGAAAATTATGAGGGAGGCGTGCAATGAACCAAAATAGTGCCGTGATTTAAAACTAGTATAAGGTATGAGTGCAATATTTTAATATTTTAATGCTTTTGACAACCAAAAAAAAACAAATTACGCAAATGGTGGATGCAAAGACAAAAGGTATGTATAAGAGTGGGTCAACAACTGGTTTGTGCAATATTTTTAAAATAAGTGTTTTTATATCTGTGCAATATTTTAAAAATTTCAACCAAATCCAAGTGCAAATGATTAAATATTATATATTCCTATGGCATGTATGAAGTGAGCGTACACTAGAAGGGGGTGTGCAATAATTTACTCAGCGTTGTGATTTCAGAATTGTGCAATATTTTGACAATAGCAAAATAACAAAGGGTTTAGTCTCTGCATTCCCTTCGAATGCATTAAGCATTTATAAGAGATGGGATATGTGCAATAAATTATAGAACTAAGCAATATTTCAATAACTGTGCAATTTTTCCTTTTTTTTTTTTTTTAAACCGTGCAATATTTATTAAATTTTCCATAGAACTTTACACTTTTTTTTAAATTTTTGTATGTGTCGTTGGTTTTTAACTTTATATGGAAGGTTGGTTTTTATCTTTATGTGCTTTATCCCTTTTCTTTTGTTAATTTAGCTCGATTTCTCCCTTCAACAAATATTTTTAATTCTATATTCTTTTTCCATTTCTTTTGCAAATTGTGAAAATTAATAGCACTTTTTTTTTTGGGGTTTGCACTTTTGCTATTTATTTAAAAATTCTCACATAAAATTTTTCTATTTTCTAATTCTTTTAAATTCTCACTGCACACTTCCACATTGTTCCAAATCAATTTAAATCAAACCCAACTTCTTCTTCTTCCAAGTGTTGGCCTGTCTGTCCGTCTATTTCTTTCCTTTGCTCCTCATTCGTTTGGTCTTCGCTTTTACCTTTTGAGTTGCAGTTCTCTTTTTCGTTCTCTCTCCTGCACAAATCCACAGAGATAGAAAGAGAGTCAACTTCAATCTCCCTTATTACACTGCACGAAACGTTCGTTGAACTTTGTGTTATACATAAAGGGGACTATGTATTAAAAATTTCCTTATTACTTTTGCAGCAAATTATGTATCAGTCTTCAGCGATTTTGATCCGTTATATGGACTTTAAAATATATTTTGCCTGATTTTAACGGGATTTATGCAAACAAGGAGAAATTGAAGAAATAACATAAAATTTTACCGTAATTTTCAGAGCCTTGTAAAAAAGGTTATTTTAAACAATCTTGCCCTTACAATGCACTTTTTACCGTGTCCAACACACGAGGACCGACAAAGCAACACTTTTTGGCACTTTTCACGCACTTTCCTCTCACAATTAACGATTCAGTCTTTAAATACATATACACAAAGCTTTTACATACACACTTTTTTTTCTTTTTAAAGCGAAAATAGAGACGGGCAGACAATTCTCGGGAAATAACAAATTTTGATCTCTTTTTTTTAAGGGATTTTACGCAGTATTTCCCATATATCCACACCGCATTTAAAAATGCGTTTGTTCATGCAATTTATAACTTCACCATGGGGTTTCCTTATGATTTTGCACTTTTTCGGTGTAGTTTTATCTCTTTTTTGTTTTTCTGTCACTTAGCCCTTTATAAGTGTGTATGTATGTAGCTTTTTTTTTAACAACTGAAGTGGTTTCACTTACCGAAACGATGGCACACAACTATGTATGTATGTCAATGTAGATGGGATTTACCTCAATCGATGGTTGTCTCTGGTTGTCTCAGTGGACGGCTTCGAAGGACCATGCACTCGACTGGGATTCCAATGTAGACGGAGCGGGGGTGAGTGATCGAGAGAGATGACGTCACAATCGGAATTCCCTCGATGGCTGATGATGAGTGGACTGTAATTTAGGCGGTGTACTAAGCTTATTATTCCTCACGCACAGAGGAATAATAAGTTAGAAAAAGAGGAGATAAACCCAAAAGAGACAAGTGGAAATAAAAAGATGGTAAGTGTTTCGGTTGCGAGATTACAAAGGTAAGGGTGTTATTAGGAGAGGAGAAAAAAGTGTGGATGCTCACCTTGCTGCGGTTGTGTAAGAAGTGAAGTTTTAAAAATTACAGAAAGGGCAAGTGAGCTGCAGTACTAAAAGGCTTATAACTAACAATTCACAATAGTCTTACAATCTAGTACGGATGGCAAAAAAGGATCTCTTATACGCTAGACAATTCATATCAATTCACAATACAATTCAATAATTCATACAACTTATTCTACGATATGTTCTTAATTTTTAAGGGACAAATGCAAATTTGTCCACTATTCATGATGGTGGAGTGAATATAAGATCGTACCGACCGAACTTAGCATGCTATCACTTGTTATACCCACCACCGAAGGTTAGGGGTATATTCATTTTGCCATTCCGTTTGCAACACATCGAAATATCCACGTCCGACCCTATAGAGAATAAATATAATTGATCAGCGTAAAAATCTAAGACGATCTAGCCATGTCCGTCCGTCTGTCTGTTGAAATCATGCAACAGTCTTTAAAAAGAGAGATATTGAGCTGAAACTTTGCACAGATTTTTTTTTGTCCATAAGCAGGTTAAGTTCGAAGATGGACTATGTCGGACTATATCTTGATATAGCCCTCATATAGACCGATCCGCCGATTTGGGGTCTTAGACACAAAAAAACCACCTTTATTATCGGATTTTGCTGAAATTTGGGTCAATTTGTACCAGATCGGTCTAGATTTGGATATAGCTGCCAAATTGACCGATCCGCCGATTAAGGGTCTTAGGCCGATCTCTCGATTTAAGGTTTAAGGTCCATAAAAGGGCGTTTATTATCCGATGTCGCCGAAATTTGGGACAGTGAGTTATGTTGAGCCCCTCGCCATACTTCTGCAATATAGCACAGAACGGTCCAGATTTGAATATAGCTGCCATATAGACCGATCTTTCGATTTAAGGATTTGGGCCCATAAAGGGCGCATTTATTACCCGATATCGCCGGAATTTGGGCCAGTGAGTTATGTTAGGCCATTTGACATCCTTTTCAATTTGGCTCACATCAGTACAGATGTGGATATAGCTGCCATATAGACCGATCGCTCGATTTAAAGTTTTGGACCCATAAAAGTCGCATTTATTATCCGATGTCGCCGAAATTTGGGTCAGTGAGTTGCGTTAGGCCCTTCGACATACTTCTTCAATTTGGACCAGATCGGTCTAGATTTGGATATAGCTGCCAAATTGACCGATCCGCCGATTAAGGGTCTTAGGCCGATCTCTCGATTTAAGGTTTAAGGTCCATAAAAGTGCGTTTATTATCCGATGTCGCCGAAATTTGGGACATCGGATAATAAACGGACAAATTTGAGTTATGTTGAGCCCCTCGCCATACTTCTGCAATATAGCACAGAACGGTCCAGATTTGAATATAGCTGCCATATAGACCGATCTCTCGATTTAAGGATTTGGGTCCATAAAGGGCGCATTTATTACCCGATGTCGCCGAAATTTCGGCCAGTGAGTTATGTTAGGCCCTTCGACTTCCTTTTGAATTTGGCTCACATCGGTTCAGATGTGGATATAGTTGCCATAAGACCGATCTCTCGATTTAAAGTTTTGGGCCCATAAAGGACGCATTTATTTTCCGATATCGCCGAAATTTGGGCCAGTGATTTAAGTTAAGCCCCTCGACATTATTCTGCAATATATCACAGATCGGTCCAGGTTTGGATATAGCTGCCATATAGACCGATCTCTCGATTTAAGGTTTTGGACCCATAAAAGGGCGCATTCATTGTCCGATGTCGCCGAAATTTGGGACAGTGAGTTGCGTTAGGCTCCTCGACAACTCTTTGCAATTTCGGTCTGATCGGTCCAGATTTGGATATAGCTGCCATATACACCGATCGCTCGATTTAAAGTTTTGGGCCCATAAAAGGCGAAGTTATTGTTCGTTTCCACCGAATTTCGGGACAGTGGGTTGTGTTAGGCTCTTCGACAGCCCTCTTCGATATGGCCCAGATCGGTTCAGATTTGGATATAGCTGCGATATAGACCGATCTCTCGATTTATAGTATTGGCCCCATAAAAGGCACATTTATAATCCGATTTTGCTGAAATTTGACACAATGACCTATGTTAGGCTTTTCGACATCCGTGTCTTACATGGTTCAGATTGGTCTTTATTTGGATGTGGCTAGCAAAAAGAGCAATATTTTGTTCTTCAAAATGTCTTGTACTTGTACTTGCCCTTTATTAGACCACTTAATATCCTTGTCAAATTTTGTCCAAAAAGCTGCTATGGGGGCATAAATAATGCATTTTTTCACCGGTTTATGACGAAAAGTGGTTTACATATATACCCGAGATGGTGGGTATCCAAAGTTAGGCACGGCCGAATTTAACGCCATTTTTAACTTGTTATAAGATATAGTTCAACGATCTGCTATCATTTGATCACAAAAAACCCCAAAACATATATCATACATTCATGTACCAACGCATCTTTTCGTCAGTTTGCGGCTTTGACGTTGGCCTAAAATACGCATTCATTGCGTTTTCTATGGCACTATTTCGTTGGTACCATCCACATGCATTCTATTGCGGTGATGCAATGCTTTCATGCCTTTTAATTTGGGTTTTTGATGTTGCTAATTTTGTTGTGGCACACAACTGCCTTTCTATTTTAACAAAATCACTGAAATAAATACTACCATCCCCTGTGTAGCGGGTGCGAGTTGCTGGCATCTTCCTATTCGCCTCAGGCAGCCGTTTACTTCGCTCTATTCATTCATCGTGTCATTCATGGCGTTGCATTTATTTGTGAATGCCAGTTTTTGGGATAGTTTCATTCGCAAATCTTTTTTATTGAATATAATGAAATTTTCAGCCAACTGCAGCACCAGTGAAAGAAGGTAGTGGCGATGGTGGTAGTAGATATGGTGGATGGAGGCTGAGGCTTTGTTGGCCACAGCAACATCTAACAAAGCCTTTAGTTCACGCTTTTATCTGGTCTTTCTGCTTTATTCCAGAGGATTCGCATATCCTGTTGTGCTGGGAACAACAACAGCTGCTGTATCAGCATGTTTTTTGTGTCGTTGTAACTTCCAAGACATATGTATGCAGTTCCTGGTTGCTTGCTGCTTTGGGGAATGGCATAGCCATTCTTCAGACAACTTGCAACGAAGAAGTATTTGGACAAACTCTATATGTAGATGGTACTCTGAAATATCTTTTATTTGATTTGTACTTTTTCCAGATGGGACCATAGAGAGCTGCTCGGTATACTGTGACGACAACAATCGCCTCTAAATCTGATTATGGATAAATAGACTTCAATGCAGCACCAGATTTCAAAATCATATTGTTTTCAAGGCTCCCAATCACACAACAAATTATATAATAATGTATGGAAGAAGGCATTGAGATAATGTATGAAACGCACTATCCATCTCAGGAACGAACATCGAATTTAATACCCCAATCCCAAGAATCAGAAACGCGTTGGGCCCCTTAAAGTATTCAAATCGCCTGACTCTAAGCTACTTACATCCAAATATGGTCCGATTAGGGTAATTTACCACTTACTGTAGCAACTTTCAGCGAAATCGGGCAAAAATTGCGGCTTCCAGGGGCTCAGGGAGACAAATCGATAAATCGGTTATATATGGGAGCTATATCTAAATCTTAACCCATATGGCCCATTTGCAATCCCCAACGACCTGAATCAATATTAAGAATATGAGCAAAATTTCAAGTGGCTAGCTTTACGCTTTCGACCGCTATCGTGATTTCGCAGACGGACCGATGGAAGGACATGGCCAGATTGACTCAAACGTCGAGACGATAAAGAATATATATATACTTTATGGGGTCTTAGACGAATATTTAGAGGTGTTACAAACGGATTGACAAGATTAGTATATGCCCATCCTATGGCGGTGGGTATGATTATTCGGTATAAACCGATCTCCCGATTTGACTTTTTGAGCCCCTGAATCCAAAATTTTTATCCGATTTTTCTGAAATTTTGCATATAGTGCTCCGTTATGACTTCCAACGACTGTGCCAAAATCGTCCAAATCCTTTAAGAACCAGATATAGCTCCATATAAACCGATCTCCCAATTTGACTTCTTGAGCCCCAGGAAGCAGTAATATTTATCTGATTTGGCTGAAATTTCGAACATAGTGTTCTGTTAGGACTCTCAATAACTGTGCTAAGTACGCTCCGAATCGGTCTATAACCAGATATAGCTCCCATATTTAAGCAGAATCTATCGTAGTTTGGTTCCAAGGCTCGGCCCTGCCGAACTTGTTCGTCGTGACATTTAAAGTCGATTTAGACATGTTCGTCCGTCCGTCTGTCTGCCGAAAGCACGCTAACTTTCGAAAGAGTTAAGCCAGCCGCTTGAAATTTTGCACAAATACCTTTTATTGGTGTACGTCAGTTAAGATTGTAAATGGGCTATATCGGTCCATGTTTTGGTATACCTGCCATATAAACCGTTCCCGGATTTTGACTTCTAGGGCCACTAGAGGGCACAAACTTTATTCGATTTGGCTAAAATTTTGAATGAGGTGTTTTGTTATGACTTCCAACAACTGTGCCGAGTATGGTTGGAATATGTCCATAACCTGATATAGCTGTCATATAAACCGATCTCGGGTCTTGACTTCTTGAGCCACTAGAGGGCACAATTCTAATCCGATTTGAACGAAATTTAGCTTGAGATGTTTTGTTATGATATCCAACAACTGTGGCAAGTATGGTTCAAATCGGTTCATTACCTGATATAGCTGTCATATAAACCGATCTTGGGTCTTGACTTCTTGAGCCTTTAGAGGGCGCAATTCTTATCCGATTTGAAGGAATTTTTGCACGAAGTATTTTGTTATGATATCCAACAACTGTGCCAAGTATGGTTCAAATCGGTTCATTTTCTGATATAGCTGTCATATAAACAGATCTGGGGACTTGACTTCTTGAGCTTCTAGAGAGCGCAATTCCCATCCGATTTGGCTGAAATTTTTCATGACGTATTTTATTCTTTCTTTCAACAACTGTGGCAAATAAGGTTTAAATCGGTTCATAACCTGATATGGCTGTCATATAAACCGATCTTGGGTCTTGACTTCTTGAGCCTCTAGAGTGCGCAATTCTTATCCGATTGGAATGAAATTTTGCACGACGTGTTTTGTTGTGACATCTAACAACTGTGCCAGGTGTGGTTCAAATCGGTTCATAATCTGATATAGCTGCCATATAAACTGATGTTGGGTGTTGAATTCTTGAGCCTCTGGAGTGCGCAATTCTTATCCGAATGGGATAAAATTTTGCACGACGTATTTTGTTGTTACATTCAACAACTGTGCTAAGTATGGTTCAAATCGGTTCATAACCTGATATAGCTGGCATATAAACCGATTTTGGGTCTTGACTTCCTGAGCCTCTAGAGTACGCAATTCTTATCCGATTAGAATGAAATTTAGCACGACGTGTTTTGTTATGATATCCAACAACTGTGCCAAGTATGGTTTAAATCGATTCATAACCTGATATAGCTGTCATATAAACAGATCTGGGGACTTGACTTCTTGAGCTTCTAGAGGGCGCAATTCTTATCCGATTTGGCTGAAATTTTGCACGACGTATTTATTTATACCCACCACCGAAGGATAGGGGTATAATATTCATTTTGTCATTCCGTTTGCAATACATCGGAATATACATTTCCGACCCTATAAAGTATATATATTCTTGATCAGCGTAAAAATCTAAGACCATCTAGACATGTCCGTCCGTCTGTCCGTCTGTCTGTTGAAATCACGCTACAGTCTTTAAAAATGGAGATATTGAGCTGAAATTTTGCACAGAGTCTTTTTTTTATCCATAAGCAGGTAAAGTTTGAAGATGAGCTATATCGGACTATATCTTGATATAGCCCCCATATAGACCGATCGGCCGATTCAGGGTCTAACGCCCATAAAAGCCACATTTATAATCCAATTTCGCTGAAATTTGGGACAGAGAGTTATATAAGGCCCTTCAATATCCTTCGTCAATTTGGCTCCGATCGGTCCAAATTTGGATATAGCTGCCATATAGACCTATTCTCGATTCTCGATTTAGGGTCTTAAGCCCATAAAAGCCACATTTATTATCCGATTTTGCTGAAATTTGGCACAGTGAGTTGTTTTAGGCCCTTCGACATTCTTCGTCAATTTTGCTCAGATCGGTCCAAATTTCGATATAGCTACCATATAGACCGATCCGCCGATTTAGGGTCTTAGGCCCATAAAATCCACATTTATTATCCGATTTTAATGAAATTTGGAACAGTGAGTTGTGTTAGGCCCTTCAATATCCTTCGTCAATTTGGCCGAGATCGGTTAAGAGTTGGATATAGCTGCCATATAGACCGATCCTTCGATATAGGGTCTTAGGCCCATAAAAGTCACATTTATTATCCGATTTTGCTAAAATTTGGTACAGTGAGTAGTGTTAGGCCCTTCGACATCCTTCGTCAATTTTGCTCAGATCGGTCCAGATTTGGATATAGCTGCCATATAGATCGATCCTCCGATTTAGGATCTTAGGCCCATAAAAGGCGCATTTATTGTCCGATGTCGCCAAAATTTGGGACAGTGAGTTAAGTTAAACCCCTTGACATACTTCTGCAATATGGCCCAAATCGGTCCACATTTGGATATAGCTGCCATGTAGACCCTATTTTAAGTCTTGGCCCCATAAAAGGCGCATTTATAATCCGATGTCAGAAATTTGACATAGGCTCATCGACATCTGTGTCGTAAATGGTTCAGATCGGTTTATTTATATTTTTTTTATACCCTCCACCATAAGATGGGGGGTATACTAATTTCGTCATTCTGTTTGTAACTACTCGAAATATTCGTCTGAGACCCCATAAAGTATATATATTCTTGATCGTCGTGAAATTTTATGTCGATCTAGCCATGTCCGTCCGTCTGTCCGTCCGTCCGTCCGTCCGTCCGTCCGTCCGTCTGTCTGTCGAAAGCACGCTAACTTCCGAAGGAGTAAAGCTAGACGCTTGAAATTTTGCACAAATACTTCTTATTAGTGTAGGTCGGTTGGTATTGCAAATGGGCCATATCGGTCCATGTTTTGATATAGCTGCCATATAAACCGATCTTGGGTCTTGACTTCTTGAGCCTCTAGAGTGCGCAATTCTTATCCGATTGGGATGAAATTTTGCACGACGTGTTTTGTTATGACATCCAACAACTGTGCTAAGTATGGTTCAAATCGGTCCATAACCTGATATAGCTGCCATATAAACCGATCTTGGGTCTTGACTTCTTGAGCCTCTAGAGGGCGCAATTCATATCCGATTGGAATGAAATTTTGCACGACGTGTTTTGTTATGACATCCAACAACTGTGTCAAGTATGGTTCAAATCGGTCCATAACCTGATATAGCTGTCATATAAACCGATCTTGGGTCTTGACTTCTTGAGCCTCTAGAGGGCGCAATTCTTATCCGATTGGAATGAAATTTTGCGCGACGTGTTTTGTTACGATATCCAACAACTGTGCTAAATATGGTTCAAATCGGTCCATAACCTGATATAGCTGTCATATAAACCGATCTTGGGTCTTGACTTCTTGAGCCTCTAGAGGGCGCAATTCTTATCCAATTTGAATGAATTTTGGCACGTAGTATTTTGTTATGATATCCAACAACTGTGCCAAATATGGTTCAAATCGGTTCATAACCTGATATAGCTGCCATATAAACCGATCTGGGATCTTGACTTCTTGAGCCTCTAGAGGTCGCAATTATTATCCGATTTGCCTGAAATTTTGTACGACGGATTCTCTCATGACCTTTAACATACGTGTTTATTATGGTCTGAATCGGTTTATAGCCTGATATAGCTCCCATATAAATCGATCTCTCTATTTAACTTCTTGAGCCCACAAAGGGCGCAATTCTTATTCGAATTTTTTGACATTTTACACAGGTCTCCAACATATAATTTAATTGTGGTCCAAACCGGACCATATCTTGATATCGCTCTAATAGCAGAGCAAATCTTCGCTTATATCCTTTTTTGCCTAAGAAGAGATGCCGGGAAAAGAACTCGATATATGCGATCCATGGTGGAGGGTATATAAGATTCGGCCCGGCCGAACTTAGCACGCTTTTACTTGTTTTATTTATGGCTACTAAAAAGACTATTATTTTGTTATACACAATTGAACAAATCGGAACATATTTCGATATAACTGTTATGGAACATAAGGTATACAATTTTCACAGGATTTTTATGAAATGTGGTTTACATATCCACCAGTTGTGGTGGGTATCCAAAGTTCGGCCCGGCCGAACTTAACGTCTTTTTACTTTCAACAACTGTGTCAAATAAGGTTTAAATCGGTTCAAAATCTGATATATCTGCCATATAAAACGATCTGGGATCTTGACTTCTTGAGCCTCAAGAGGTCACAATTATTATCCGATTTGCCTGAAATTTTGTACGACGGATTCTCTCATGACCATCAACATACGTGTGTATTATGGTCTGAATCGGTCTATAGGCCGATACAACTCCCATATAAATCGATCTCTCTATTTTACTTCTTGATCCCCCAAAGGGCGCAAATCTTATTCGAATTGGCTGACATTTTACACAGGTCTCCAACATATAATTTAATTGTGGTCCAAACCGGACCATATCTTGATATCGCTCTAATAGCAGAGCAAATCTTTCCTTATATCCTGCTTTGCCTAAGAAGAGATGCCGGGAAAAGAACTCGACAAATGCGATCCATGGTGGAGGGTATATAAGATTCGGCCCGGCCGAACTTTTGCACGCTTTTAGTCATTTGTAAACTACCTTCATTCGTCTACTTTACAACAATCTAATTTTCATAAGGATATCCTTTTTATACCCTCCACCATAAGATGGGGGGTATACTAATTTCGTCATTCTGTTTGTAACTACTCGAAATATTCGTCTGAGACCCCATAAAGTATATATATTCTTGATCGTCGTGAAATTTTATGTCGATCTAGCCATGTCCGTCCGTCTGTCCGTCCGTCCGTCCGTCCGTCCGTCCGTCCGTCCGTCCGTCTGTCTGTCGAAAGCACGCTAACTTCCGAAGGAGTAAAGCTAGCCGCTTGAAATTTTGCACAAATACTTCTTATTAGTGTAGGTCGGTTGGTATTGTAAATGGGCCATATCGGTCCATGTTTTGATATAGCTGCCATATAAACCGATCTTGGGTTTTGACTTCTTGAGCCTCTAGAGTGCGCAATTCTTATCCGATTGGGATGAAATTTTGCACGACGTGTTTTGTTATAACATCCAACAACTGTGATAAGTATGGTTCAAATCGGTCCATAACCTGATATCGCTGCCATATAAACCGATCTTGGGTCTTGACTTCTTGAGCCTCTAGAGTGCGCAATTCTTATCCGATTGGAATGAAATTTTGCACGACGTGTTTTGTTATGATATCCAACAACTGTGCCAAGTATGGTTCAAATCGGTACATAACCTGATATAGCTGCCATATAAACCGATCTTGGGTCTTGACTTCTTGAGCCTCTAGAGTGCGCAATTCTTATCCGATCAGAATGAATTTTTGCACGACGTGTTTTGTTACGATATCCAACAACTGTGCCAAGTATGGTTCAAATCGGACTAAAACCTGATATAGCTGTCATATAAACCGATCTTGGGTCTTGACTTCTTGAGCCTCTAGAGGGCGCAATTCTTATCCAATTTGAATGAATTTTGGCACGTAGTATTTTGTTATGATATCCAACAACTGTGCCAAATATGGTTCAAATCGGTTCATAACCTGATATAGCTGCCATATAAACCGATCTGGGATCTTGACTTCTTGAGCCTCTAGAGGTCGCAATTATTATCCGATTTGCCTGAAATTTTGTACGACGGATTCTCTCATGACCATTAACATACGTGTTTATTATGGTCTGAATCGGTTTATAGCCTGATATAGCTCCCATATAAATCGATCTCTCTATTTTACTTCTTGAGCCCACAAAGGGCGCAATTCTTATTCGAATTGGCTGACATTTTACACAGGTCTCCAACATATAATTTAATTGTGGTCCAAACCGGACCATATCTTGATATCGCTCTAATAGCAGAGCAAATCTTTTCTTATATCCTTTTTTTGCCTAAGAAGAGATGCCGGGAAAAGAACTCGATATATGCGATCCATGGTGGAGGGTATATAAGATTCGGCTCGGCCGAACTAAGCACGCTTTTAGTCGTTTTTAAACTATCTTCAATCGTCTACTTTACGACAATCTAATTTTCATAAGGATATCCTTTTTCTAACTCGAGCAGTTAGGAAAAAGTTCTTATTTTGGGTATTTTTCTACCCATTCGTCGTTAGTGGGCTAATGGGATTTAATTTTTTTTTATACCCTACACCACCAAGTGGTACAGGGTATTTTAACTTTGTGCATTTGTTTTGTAATGCTAAAAAGAGGACGAGGTAGGGCCATGGATAGGTTTACCAATCGGTTTAGAATCACTTCCTGATTCGATTTCGCCATGTTCGTATGTCTGCCCACGTATTGTTGTGATCAAGTTCAAGATATAGCTTCCATATATATTTGTCATCCCATATAGCCTTAAAGGTCTGTAGTAGCTACAATTTTGGTCCGATCTTTAAAAATTTTACGTGACATGTTTTATTTGACGTCAACATTTACTAAAAAAATTGGTCCAGAATTAGATATAGCCCCAATACATACTTTTTTCCGATATGGACTTTTAAGACTCTGCTCGAAACAGTTTTTAGTCTGAAATATTTTATTTGCCATCCCAGATTTTGTGCAAAATTTCAACAAAATCGGTCCAGATTAAAAAAGTGCTCGCATACATGTCTTTCATACTACAGTCCAGTACAGTCTTTTAAGGCTGTAGTAGTCACAATTTAGTCCCTATCAGAAAAATCATATAAGGTTCTGCTCGATATTTCAATAGGTATGCAAAATTAAAGTCTGACTTGATGTCGACATAGTGTCTATGTATTGAAAGTAGTACGTAGACTCGGTGGTGTAGGGTATTATATATAGGCTCCGCAGGTCTTTTGTCTTTCCTTACTGGTTTTATTTTGTTTCTCATACTTTCTCTATAATTAAGCCACAAGCTTAAGCTTCCTTTCCAAAAATATCATTCCATAGAGTACCATCATAATTCGATATTATCGTCCTATGGAGAAAACATTTCGTTGCACTTTTTATGAGTTATTTTTTCCTAGAAATACTGCACATAGTCCTTGGGTTTCTTCTTTTAGCATCTCCCTTATCCCTGTTATTGTTTGATAGTGCTTGCTTTTTTCTTTTTTATTCTTTGTTAAAAAAAGACGGTATTGCAATGCCTACACACAAAACTTCATAAAAAAGGTCCTTTTTGTTTGCAATGGTTGTAGGCTTAGCAAAGCATCCTTTCATTTTTTTCGCGATTTCTAAAGAAGAGTTTTATTCCATTTTGCGAGATTTTTGTGTGGACTATCTTTCTTTATTGCAACTAGTTTAGATGTTTTCTACTTAATTATAACATTTGTTATAATTGTCGGGGAGTGAAAAAAGAAAACTTTATAAAGTTCTTTCACACTTTTTCAAAGAAATATATTCTTCGGATGTGCAACTGTGGCGGTCATTGGCCTTTTTGCTAAAATTTACTCCAGCGATGTAGTGGACATGAAATGTGAATGACCAGCAAAGAAAATAAAACAGAAAAAAAAAAACAAAAATTGTTTAGCAATCTTTAGTTTCCATAAAGAAAAATAGTTTTAAGACATATAACTTTAAATTGGATTGTGAAGTTTTTATAACAAACTTCGCCAGAAGTGCTTTTCAAGGGAGGGATGGCACCTCAGATATTTCGACTCAAATGTGGATATCAAATTCGTGCTGCACTTCCAAATCCCTTTAATTTGAGCCCAATATTGCCATGGCCGGTAAATATTAACCTTTTGGAGGGTGTTTTTGGGGCTGGGGCGGCCACCGGCTCTTTGCACCGAAAATAGATATCAAATTCGTTCTTCAATCCCAACCGAAATGAAGTTCAGTTTAGGGGGTGCTTTAGGGCGAACCCAAAACACTTGGCTCCAAAATTGGATATTAAATTCGTTTTCTACTCTTAAATACCTTTAATTAGAGTCCCATATTGTCATAATGGGTCATATAACCCATTTGAGGTATCTTTAGGAGGAAAAGCGCCAACTATGCTTGAACGCAAATTTTAATGTCATATTCGTAATCTACTTCCTAATATCTTTCATTTGAGTCCCATATTGACATGAACTTCGAATATATCTGTTAAGAGAAGTTTTATGGTTGAGGGGGAGGGGGGCCGCTGAGTACTTGGACCCAAATTTTTATACCATCTACGTTTTCTGGTCTCCTATATCTTTCATTTGATACACTTATTATACCCATCGGACCACTTTCGGATATGGGCGGCGTTTTTGGGGTAAGGGGGCAGGGTCCACCTCTACCCGATATCTAAAAATTATAAAGCCTATGTTTGCTTTCAGACAAACTTACACAATCTCTGAAAATTTTAAGAAAATCGGTTCAGCTAAGTGTCATATAGTCATAATGTGTCTAATGGCGTTTTTGAGGGGTGGCGTGACCCCCGACCCGATTTGATTTTGTATGCCAGATACGAAATCTACTCCCGAATACCTTTAATTTGAACCACATATTAATATGAACGTCCAATATCTCTGTTAGGGGGAGTTTTGGTGTTGGGGCGGCCCGATGGGTACCTATACTCAAATTTTAATACCATATTCGTATTCTACTCTCCAATACCTTTTATTTGATACCTATATTGTTCCGATCGGCCCACTTTGATTTTGGGTTGTGGTTTTTCCATAAGGGGGAGGATGCGTCCCCTTCCAATACCGAAAAATTATACAGCCTATGTTTCCTTCCAGACACAATATGAGAAAATTTGGAGAAAATCTATTCTGCCGTTTTTCAGTCTCTACGGAACAAACAAACCGAGATTTACTTGTTTGTCTTGACATTTCAAACTATTTTGCCATGTCCTTCTGTCCGTCTTTTCGTCCGTCTAAAGCTCGCTAACTTTCAAAGGAGTAGGGTAGGCACAAATACTTCATATCAGTGAAAGTTGGTGAGGATTTCAAATGGCCATATCGGTCCGTGTTTCGATATAACTACATTTGATGCGATCTCGAATCTTGACTTCATGACCCTCTAGAGGGCGTAATACTTATCCGATATGGCTAAAATTTTGCATGAGGTGTTTTGTTTTGAATTCCAATTGCCTTTTATATTTCGGGATTAGAGACAAAAAAAAAATATTTATTATCGAAAATAGCTTTAATTTTTTTCACCATATTCCCCATTAAGATCTATAAATTTATGCATGCGTTTGAACCAATTGTCAAAGTATTTTTGCCACTCTGATTGAGGTATCTCCAAAACATGAATTCTGAACGCATCAATCGCTTCTTCAGGTATACGGCGGATGACTCATCAAATCGATGTTTTGAGTGCTCAAAAATTCAGTTGTTTGAGCCGATGTGTGAGAGCTCGTATTGCCGTGGTGAAGAGTGATTCGTCTTCGGCGGTTGTTTTTCCTTATTTCTTAGAAGACAACTGCCAAACCAATGATTTTGTATCATTCAGAATTGACTATTCTGCGTTGTTCTAGTGGTATGATTGCGACATCTCCAGTTTTTCCGAAACAAACAAGCTATCATTTGCTTGGAAGTGCTTCGTGCGCGAGCAACTTTTGTTGTATTTGGCTCATCTTCAAACACCCATACAGTCGACCGTTGTTTACTTTCGGGCTCATACGCGTAAATCCACGTTTCATCACCTGTAACGATGTATTTTTTGGGTACTTCTTTCGACCAATCTTCACGAGCCGTTTTTGAACGAATGACAAATTGTGTGGGATCCAACGAGAACCTTTTTTTTGACGGTCTTGAACAAGTGATTTTGGACGACTTTTACGAAATTCGTCTTGCAGTGAACTACGATCTCCGTTGAATTCACCATACCATCGATAAACACTGGTTTTTGATGGAGCTTCATCTCTAAAAATTAAATTAAGTTCATCGATGCACCGTTGTTGAGTTAATCCACGTCGAAAGTTGTAAACAATAATCGCACAAAAATGTTCACGATTTAATTCCATTTTTTGGGCGAGATGAATCTTTAAGTTACTGTAAACAACACAAACAGCGCTCGTATGTCAAAACGTTCTGAATACATATAACCTTAAATATGTCAAGCTTTATGATAGAGCTGTCAGTTAGCAGATTGCAATAAAAAGGGTTGTCCAATCCCGAAATATAAAAGACAACCCGTGTATTTTGCTTTGTCTTCCAATAACTGTGACAGGAATAGTTCCAAAAGGTTCATAACCTGATAAAACTGACATATAACCGATCTTGGATCTTGACTTCATAAGCCACAAAAGGAAGCAATTGCCATCCGATTTGGCTGAAATTGTGCACAAGGTGTTTTGTTTTGACTATCCCTCTATCTCTCTCTTTCTCTCTTAGGAGCAATGATTTGACTGAAAGCAAAAACATGGTACGTTTTGACTTTTAATAATAAAAGTCATAAAAAGTACGAAAAAACGACGACAAAAATTGTTGAATTTCCTGAAACACTTTTTTTATACCAACCACCGAAGAATGGGGGTATATTCATTTTGTCATTCCGTTTGAAACACATCGAAATATCCTTTTCTGACCCTATAAAGTATATATATTCTTGATCAGCGTGAAAATCTAAGACGATCTAGATATCTCCGTTCATCTGTCTGTGGAAATCACACAACAGTCTTTAAAAATAGAGATATTAAGCTGAAACTTTGCACAGATTATTTTTATACCCTCCACCATAAGATGGGGGGTATACTAATTTCGTCATTCTGTTTGTAACTACTCGAAATATTCGTCTGAGACCCCATAAAGTATATATATTCTTGATCGTCGCGACATTTTATGTCGATCTACCCATGTCCGTCCGTCCGTCCGTCTGTCTGTCGAAAGCACGCTAACTTGGCACAAATACTTCTTATTAGTGTAGGTCGGTTGGTATTGTAAATGGGCTATATCGGTCCATGTTTTGATATAGCTGCCATATAAACCGATTTAGGGTCTTGACTTCTTGAGCCTCTAGAGGGCGCAATTCTTATCCGATTGGAATGGAACTTCGCACGACGTGTTTTGTTATGATACCCAACAACTGTGCCAAGTATGGTTTAAATCGGTTCATAACCTGATATAGCTGCCATATAAACCGATCTTGGGTCTTGACTTCTTGAGCCTCTAGAGGGCGCAATTCTTATCCGATTGGAATGGAATTTCGCACGACGTGTTTTGTTATGATACCCAACAACTGTGCCAAGTATGGTTCAAATCGGTCCATAACCTGATATAGCTGCCATATAAACCGATCTTGGGTCTTGACTTCTTGAGCCTCTAGAGGGCACAGTCCTTATCCGATTTGAATGAGTTTTTGCACGAAGTATTTCATCATGATATCCAACAACTGTGCCAAGTATGGTTGAAATCGGTCCATAACCTGATATAGCTGTCATATAAACAGATCTGGGGATTTGACTTCTTGAGCTTCTAGAGGGCGCAATTCCTATCCGATTTGGCTGAAATTTTGCATGACGTATTTTATTTTTACTTTCAATAACTGTGTCAAATAAGGTTCAAATCGGTTCATAACCTGATATAGCTTCCATATAAACCGATCTGGGATCTTGACTTCTTGACCCCTAGAGGTCGCAATTATTATCCGATATGCCTGAAATTTTGTACGACGGATCCTCTCATGACCATCAACAAACGTGTTTATTATGTTCTGAATCAGTCTATAGCCCGAAACAGATCCCATATAAATCCCGATACAGATCCCATATAAATTCTTATACGAATTGGCTGAAATTTTACACAGGTCTCCAACATATAATTTAATTGTGGTCCGAACCGGACCATATCTTGATATCGTTTTAATAGCAGAATAACTCTTTTCTTATATCCTTTTTAGCCTAAGAAGAGATGCCGGGAAAAGAACTCGACAAATGCGATCCATGGTGGAGGGTATATAAGATTCGGCCCGGCCGAACTTAGCACGCTTTTACTTGTTTGTCCATAAAAAGGTTAAGTTCGAAGATGGGCTATATCGGAATATATCTTGATATAGCCCCCATATAGACCGATTCGCCGATGTAGGGTCTAAGGGCAATAAAAGCCACAATTATTATCAGATTATGCTGTGACAGTGAGTTATGTTATGTGCTTCGATATCCCTAGTTAATTTGGGCTAGATCGGTGCAGATATGGATATAGCTGCCATACAGACCGATTCGCCGATTTAGGGTCTTAGGCCAATAAAAGCCACATTTATTATCCGATTTTGCTGTGACAGTGAGTTATGTTATGTGCTTCGATATCCTTAGTTAATTTGGCCCAGATCGGTCCAGATTTGGATATAGCTGTCATACAGACCGATTCGCCGATTTAGAGTCTAAGGCCCATAAAAAGCCCACATTTATTATCCGATTGCGCTGAAATTTTGGTCAGTGAATTGTGTTGGGCCCTTCGACATCCTTTGTCAATTTGGCTCAGATCGGTCCAGATTTGGATATAGCTGCCATATTGACTGATCCTCCAATTTGGATTAGGCTTATAAAAGCCACATTTATTATCCGATTTTGCTGAATTTTGGGACAGTGAGTTGTCTTAGGTCGGTCGACATCTTTCTTCAATTTTGCTCTGATCGGATCAGATGTGGATGTAGCTGCCATATAGATCGATCCCTCGATTTAATGTTTGGGACCCATAATAGGCGCATTTATTTTCCGACGTCGCCGAAACTTGTGACAGTGAGTTAAGTTAAGCCCCTTGACATACTTCTGCAATATTGCACAGATCGGTCCAGATTTGGATATAGCTGCCATATAGACCAATCCTCCGATTTTGGTCCTAGGACCATAAAAGCCACATTTATTATCCGATTTTTCTGAAATTTGGGACAGTGAGTTGTCTTAGGCCCTTCGACATATCGCCGAAATTTGGGACATTGGGTTAAGGTAAGCCCCTTGAGATACTTCTGCTATATGGCACAGATCGCTTCAGATTTGGATATAGCTGCCATATAAACCGATCCCTCAATTTCATGTTACCGAAATTTGGGATAGAGTGTTAAATTAAGCCCCTCCACATATTTCTGCAATTTGGTCTAGATCGATCAAGATTTGCATATAGCTGTCATATAGACCGATATCTCCATTTAAAGTCTTGGCCCCATAAAATGCACATTTATAATCCGATTTCACTGAAATTTGACACAGTGACTTATATGATGATTTTCAACATCCGTGTCGTATATTGTTCAGATCGGATTATTTGTAGATATAGCTACTAAAAAGACCAATATTTTGTTATACACAATTGAACAATGACTTGTACTTATTAGTATTTAGTCCAAATCGGAGCATATTTCGATATAACTGCTATGGGACATAATGTATGCAATTTTCACCAGATTTTGATGGAAGGTGCTTTACATATATTCCCTAGGTGGTGGGTAGCCGAAGTTCGGCCCGGCCTTGTTTCTTGTTGTTATTTGAATCAATAAAAAAATATTTTCACATAAATCAATGTGGTCGTTTGAATTGGTAACAGTTTGTATCAGCTACCCTGTATATTAGGTTCTGCGCGAACGAACTGAAAACGCTCTCTCTAGTTATTTATCCAATTTGTTCTATAAAATGTTTACCAACTATGCAAATTTCAAAGACTAAATTTCCTATTCACTGACTTAAGCTTTAATTTCCTAAGTCCTTTCAATGATTCAATCTCTAAGAAACTAAACTATCCCTATCGAATTTGCATTTTTTCTGATAATACAATTGCACCTCATTATCTGAAGTTCCTACTGGATCATCGATTCGCCAATAAGTCTAACAATTTTCCTTCTCGTTGATTGATATGTGGCACATGCAATGACACACCACATTGGTTGGTTGGCCAGTTGGGACCTTTCACCACCACAGAATTGTGGTTAACGATTTTGTTTTCGCCTTGGTTTTACACTAACCTAGTTTGTAATCATTTTGTAGTCCTGCTGCCGCACTAGGTCTGTTTTTTTTTTCTTATTTGTTTTTGCATCTTTACAATATGGCAAAAAAGGCATTTTTAATTAATATGCAAATTATCTATGGTTGTGCAGTCATAGCATATGCATGTGCATTAGCCAAAGATGGAAGAGGGAACATTGTAAATGGCAAAACGTGAATCTATGAAGCTGGCAGAGAAGTTGAATGGGCAAAAAAAAAGCACATAACAAAAAATAAATTCCACACAAAGAGTATTATTAAAATTTATCTACGATGGCATATTAAATTTTAATTAAAACTCAAAGGCTGGAGAAAAAAACAAAACAAATTGCAATTGTTGGGGCCAATGGATGTAAAAACGGTTTCACTACTTTTACTTTTCCCCCCACCTTTTTTCAGAGGAAAAAATTTAAACTTTTGCATTAACATAGCAAAAGAAAAAGTAATTAACTAACTGAAGAGCACTTCAGAATTAGCAAATAAGGCATAAAACGGTCGATTGAATAGTTTGGGACAAATGTCATATAGGCTTTATAAGATAGAGTGGTGGGAAGAAATGTTAGATATATTGTAATGGTTTGAGTGTTTTGTAATAACACACTTCAAAATTTGAAATGAAAATGAAAATAAGTACAGAGTATATAGCCCCATCATGGGATGGGGGTATTCTATTTAACTCTGTCATACCGTTAGTAACTGCTAAAAATACTGGTCTGAAATCCCATAGTGTAAATATGTCCTTTATCGCTAAGCCATTCCAAATACATCTAACTATGCCCTTCCGCTTCGTCTGTCCATAGCGTGATAAATATCGAATTAAAATATGCTGTTTGAAATTTTGTGCAAATACTTGTCCAAATGGTGTTGTGGTGTATTGGACGATGCCTCAAAAATCCACCTGCTGTTCAATACTTAGCCAACAACAAAGAATGGCATGTTTGTGTATCATATTCGCTATACCTGATAGCGGCGACCTTTGGCCATATGGCATGATGACTTCTATACGCATGGTTTAAGACTAGATGGCCATGCAGTCATTGAAATTGCAGATTGTGCAATGATATGGCTTAATAATTCAAAATTCATACCTGTGGGAATGCCCCCTGAAAAAAATATCACCAAAATTTGTTTAATGAAAAATTTAGTTGAAAATAAAACCATAAAAAGGCAAAAGTCGGGCGGTGCCGGTACCTTTTATATGTAGAACTTATCTCGAAATCTAGTCAGACTTTAATTTGGATACCAATTGAAATAGCAATTTAGGACCTTGTAAGATTTTCCTACCATAGGACAAAAGATTTGGATTTCCACATCTTAAAGAGGCAATATCGGATAAAAGATTAATGACACATACTGGGGCGAATCAAATAGAGATTGACGTGCCAGTATGTGTCATTAAGATGTGACCAAAATTGTGGCTTTTACAGCCTTAAAAAGCCAAATCGGATGAAAGATATATATGGAAGCTATATCTAACTCTGAACCGATTTTTATGAAATATTGCACATACATTGAGACTTCACAAAAACGACTCCACGCCAAATTTGATAAAGATCGGACCAAAATTGTGGCTTCCACAGCTTTAATAGTTCAAATCGGATGAAAGATATATATGGGAGCTATATCCAAATCTGAACTGATTTATGAAATTAAGTGCAGTAACAAAACAGTTCGTGCCAAATTTTGTGCAGATCGGTTGAAAATTGTAGCCACTACGGCCATTTAAGTACAAATCGGGCGTTACATATATATGGGAGCTATATCTAAATCTGGACCGATTTTTATGAAATTTTCAATATCTCTATTTTTGAAGACTGTAGCGTGATTTCAACAGACAGTCTAGATCGTCTTAGATTTTTACGCTGATCAAGAATATATATATTGTACTTTATAGGGTCGGAAATGGATATTTCGATGTGTTGCAAACGGAATGACAAAATGAATATACCCCCATCCTTCGGTGGTGGGTATAAAAATAACCGATCTGAACCATATACGACACGGATGTCGAAAAGCCTAACATAAGTCACATGTCACTGTGACAAATTTCAGTGAAATCGGATTATAAATGCCCGTTTTATGGGGCCAAGACTTTAAATCGAGAGATCGGTCTATATGACAGCTATATCCAAATCTAGGCCGATTTCGGCGAATTAGCAGAAAAATGTCGAGGGGCTTAACTTAACTCACTGTACCAAATTTCGGCGACATCGGACAATAAATGTGACTTTTAAGGGCCCAAAACTTTAAATTGAGTGATCGGTCTATATGGCAGCTATATTCAAATCTGGACCGATCTGGGCCAAAGTGAAGAAGGAAGGGCCCAATTTAACTCACTGTACCAAATTTTGGCGAAATCGGACAATTAATGCGCCTTCTATGGGCACAAAATCTTAAATCGAGAGATCGGTCTATATAGCAGCTCTATCCAAATCTGGACCGATTTGGGCCAAGTTTCAGAAAAATGTTGAAGATCCTAATACAACTCACTGTCCCAAATTTCGGCGGAATCGAAAAATAAATGCGACTTTTATGGCTCCAAAACTCTAAATTGAGTGATCGGTCTATATGGTAGCCTTATCCAAATCTGGACCGATCTGAGCCAAACTAAAGAAGAATGTGGAAGGGCTTAACTTAACTCACTGTACCAAATTTCGGCGACATCGGACAATAAATGCGCCTTTTATGGGCCTAAGACCCTAAATTGGAGGATCGGTCTATATGGCAGCTATACCCAAATCTAAACAGATCTGAGCCAAATTGACGAAGTATGTGGAAGAGCCAAACACAACCCACTGCCCCAAATTTCAGCTAAATCGGACAATAAATGTGCCTTTTATGGGACCAAAACCTTAAATCGAGAGATCGGGGTATATGGCAGCTATATCCAAATCTGGACCGATCTGAGCCAAATTGACGAAGGATGTTGAAGAGGCTAACACAACTCCCAAATTTTAGCAAAATCCGATTATAAATGTGGCTTTTAGGGCCCTAAAACCCTAAATCGGCGGATCGGTCTATATGGGGGCTATATGAAGATATAGTCCATCTTCGAACTTAACCTGCTTATGGACAAAGAACGAATCTGTGCAAAATTTCAGCTCAATATCTCTATTTTTAAAGACTGTAGCGTGATTTCAACAGACAGACGGACGGACGTGGCTAGATCGTCTTAGATTTTTACGCTGATCAAGAATATATATACTTTATAGGGTCGGAAATGATTATTTCAATGTGTTGCAAACGGAATGACAAAATGAATATACCCCCATCCTTCGGTGGTGGGTATAAAAAGAAGTGGCCCGAGTAATGACTCATGTGGCACACTTTTTTCCACCCTCAATGTCCTTGAAGTTGTAGTCCCTGTATACACAGATTGTGTCCGATTTTCAAGGTAAGACTTGAAGATATTGATCGACGGAGTCAAATGCTTTCGAGTGATCAAGCAGAATCAGGAAATCAGCCCTGTTACTATAAATATCACTCTTTTTTTCTTCAAAAACTTCACTAAAGGCCGTAATGCAACAATGATCAGCACGGAATTCCGACTGCGTATCAGTCAACAATGAATGGCATATGTTCATATTCGCTGTACGTCTCTGGAATACACTTCCTAACGATCTGCAATTACTCAGTTACTCGGCAACATTTAAAACCAGACTTTGGAAACATTTTACTGCATTAAGTTGATGAATGTTAAGACTCATTTATATATTTATTTTTATTCTTTTATACTTACCTTAATTTCTTTTTTTTCGGATCAAATAAGTCTATTAATTCCTCTTTAATTGATAAATTCACTTTTGTTTTTTTTTTTTCTTTTAAATTCAAATCTACAAAGCCACAAATGTTAGTTTTTTTCCGTTAGTAAGTTATTCATTCAAAATCGGTGATGTATTGTATAGCTATAGATTCTTAGTTTTAAGTGTTTACTATGTACAATTGTTGAAGATATTACCCGTACTTAAATTATAAGAATTTTATATTCTTGTTGTGCGGGTGTAAATATATAAATTACAAAATTACAATCATTCCCTTTGGAGGTACTCTGACAACTGATAATGCAAAATTCTCTCAAAATCCTTTGAGAGATAACTGAGCATTGCAATAGGAGGGAATTCGTTGATGTATATCAAGAAGTTGTATAATACTCTAATCCGAAAATAAGAACATTCTTCTTATCGCCCTCTATTTTGTACTTTTTGTTTCAACCTATAAACTTCCTAAATGTTATCACTTATTATTTTAATTTCGGGATTACATGTTTAGCAGCTATAAGAATGCATTGAATTGTTAAATGACCATATTGTAATTTAAATCCCATTCATATCAGGAAAAAACGAATGAATTACATATCACTCGATTTCGTTGGAATTGCTGACCATGACAAAGATGAGCAGAGATGATAACTAATGCATTTTAAATCCGCTAAAACCAAATGTTCAATTCAATGAAATATATATTAACGAATTCATACCAGTGGAATCATTGAATTGATGGCAATGACATCCGCTTATAGACGATAACGCCACAGGAAAAAAGGAACAGAAAAATCGAACGACATTAAAATCGAACCGGATAAAAAGTATTATGCATATAATTAAATTATGCATTTCACAACATAATTATTCGTTTCTTTTCGCTACGAAATGAAAGGAAAATTGAAAAACAGTTGTGCAATATGTTTTAATTCTTTTGAATTCGTTGTGATGGTTGTTTTATTTTTCATTTTTTTTCTTGTATGTTTAGCATATGCATTGCTATTAAATCGTTATTTTCATAAAACATCATTAAATGTTGTAAAAATATTAAATTATTATTAATAACGATAATAAAAATGAGGACGATGACACTGTGAACAATAAACCATGCAATATGTATGACCAAGTATGGACAGATTATATGTGAGTATGGGACATTCAAGAAAGCACATTGAATAGATAAAGAGTAACAAAGTGTTAAGTTTGCTGAACCGAATTTGAATACCTTAAATCGCGAACCACATTAGAATGTGATAATTGCCCATGCCGACGAAATTGATGTTATGGATCAGTCACTGAAACAAATTAAGTTTGTAAGATCAGTAAATGAAGATAATACAAAACTAATGAGAATTTCGGTATCGTATGGGCGTTAAGCTGACTGATGACTTTCGCATAGGTAAGCATATTGAAATACAGTTATATCTTGGGCTAGGTCATGTTATCGGAATGAATGAAGGGTACCAAGGACATTTGAATAACAATTTTATGTTTATTCAAAAGGAGAGGGTCGAAAAACTCCTATGATAAATTCAACTGGAGAAATGCATCTTGAGACTATAACGAAGATTGGAAAATTGAAGAAGCGCAAAAATGGAGGATATTGAAATCCTTCTATATGTTCGGGTAAATGATAAAACGTCATGTAGCTGCAAAATAGGTAAGTATGTAATTACAGCCAGAAAAATTAGTCTGCTGGTATTAGCAAACACTGTCTGCTGATATAAAACTAAACATTTTAAACTTTTGAATGAATCCATACAAAATTTTAGAACTTTTAAACAATATTTGAGGCATTTCCCATATTTTTAAAGAAAAAATTTACAACTTTAGGCCTTCATTTTATGAAAGATCTGGGATCTTAACTTCTTGAGCATCTAGCGGTTGCAATTATTATCCGATTTGGTTGAAATTTTGTACGACTTCTTTCAACGACTTCTATCTTCATCATACGTGTCAATTTTGGTCTGAATCGGTCTATAGCCTGATTCAGCTCCCATATAAACCGATCTTCCTATTTTACTTTTTTAACCCCTTAAGGGCGCAATTTTTATTCGAATTGCCTGAAATTATACACAACGACATTCAGTTCAATTATGGTCCGACGATAACTTGATATTATAACTCCAATATCATAGCAATTCCTTCCTTTTATCACATGTTTGCCAAAAAAAAGATACAGGGAAAAGAACTCGACTAATGCGATCCATGGTGGAGGGTGTATAAGATTCGGCCCGGTCGAACTTAGCACGCTCTTACTTATTAATAGATGAATTTGGTACAATTAGTCTTGTTAGACACTTACATAGCTTTCTTGAATATGTTGGAAATCGGACCATATTAAGATATAGTTTCCATGGGTTTATATGTGATGAAATTTTCACTGTATTATGACGTACGATGGTAACTGTATAAATCCGAGGTGGAGAGTATCCTTTTTAAAACCAGCACCATAGGATGGAATTATACTTATCTGGCCATTCCATTTATAACACCTCGAAATATTGATGTCGTCTCGACATCCTGAGTCAATCTAGCCATGTTCGTCCGTCCGTCTGTTGAAATTACGATAGCGGTCGATAGCCTATAGCTAACCTCATGAAATTTTGGACAAACATTTAGTATTGATGTAGGTCGTTGGGGATTGTAAATAGGCCATATCGGCTCAGATTTGCATATAGCTCATATATAAACCGATCTCCCGATTTGACTTCATGAGCCCCTGGAAGCCGCAATTTTCGTCCGATTTGGTTGCAAATTTTGCACATAGTGTTCTGTTATGACTTCCAATAGCAGTGCCTAGTACCGTTTAAATCAGTCAAGCTGATACAGCTCCTAACCAATCTCCCGATTTGAGTTCTTGAGCCGCAATTTTTGTCCGATTTTGCTGATATTTTGCGTGTAGTGTTCTCTTAATATTTGCAATAACTGTGTCAAGTGCGGTCTAAATCGGTGTATAACCTGATATAACCCATATAAACCGATCTGCCGATATAACCGTCTCCCGATTTGATTTATTAAGCCCTTACAAGCCGCAATTTTTGTCCGATTTAGCTAAAATTTTACATGTAGTGCTCACTTAGAACTTTTAATAATTGTGTCATGTACGGTTCAAATCGGTCTATAACCAGATATAGCTCCCATATAAACCGATTTCCCGATTTTACTTTTTGAGCCTTTTCAATCCGCAATTTTTTTCGATTTGGCTGAAACTTTTAATGTAGAGTTCTGTTTGGACCTCCAATGACTGTGCTTAGTCCGTATCGGTCTATAACCTGATATAGCTCTCATATAAACTGATTCCCGATTTGGCTTTTCGATCCTTACAAGCCGCAATTTTTGTCCAATTTGGCTGAAATTTTGCCATTTTGCCCAAAAAGTAATTTCGGATTTTTCATATAGTCGGCGTTGACAAATTTTTTCAACGGCTTGTGACTCTGTAATTGCATTCTTTCTTGTGTCAGTTATCAGCTGTTACTTTTAGCTTGCTTTAGAAAAAAAGTGTAAAAAAGTATATTTGATTAAAGTTCATTCTAAGTTTTATTAAAAATGCATTTACTTTCTTTTAAAAAATCCGCAATTACTTTTTGGGCAACCCAGTAGCTTCCATGTAAACCGGTCTTTCGGTCATTCCTGTACAGTTCCTAGAACCTGTAAATTTTACTGGTTTGACAGAATTTTGGTATGTAGAATAAATGTATGCCCTACAACTAAGTTTATTATACCCTACACCACTATTGTGGTAAATGGTATTATAGCTAAGTGAATTAGTTTGTAACACCCAAAAGGAAGAGAGATATATCTATTGATAAGTATACCGATCGACTCAGAATCACTTTCTGATTCGATTTAGCTATGTCCGTCTGTCTGTCTGTCCGTCCGTCTGTCTGTCTGTCCATGTTAATTTGTGTGCAAACTACAGGTTGCAATTTTCAAGCGATCGTCTTCAAATTAGGTATGGGCATGTATTTCGGCCTAGAGACGAAGCCTATAAGTATACCGATCGACTCAGAATCACTTTCTGATTCGATTTAGCTATGTCCATCTGTCTGTCTGTCCGTCCGTCTGTCTGTCTGTCCGTCTGTCCATGTTAATTTGTGTGCAAACTACAGGTTGCAATTTTCAAGCGATCGTCTTCAAATTAGGTATGGGCATGTTTTTCGGCCTTGAGACGAAGCCTATTGAAATTGGAAAAAATCGGCTCAGGTTTGGATACAGTTTCCATATTTGTTCGTCCGATTTGCAGTAATAATGCCATTAAGTAATCATTTACTAACCGATTCTCTCGAAATTTGGCAGAAAGGACTTTCTTATGACTCTCGATATTACTGTTAAATTTCATAGATATCAGTTCAGATTTGGATATAGCTCCCATATATATGTTCGTCCGATTTCCAGTAACACAGCAGTAAAATGGTCATTTGTTGACCGATTCTCTAGAAATAAGTTGGGAACGATTTTCTTCTGACTCTCACTATTACTGGTGAATTTGATAAAAATCGGTTCAGATTTGGATATAGCTCCCATATATATGTTCGTCCGATTTCGAGTAATACAGCAATAAAATGGTCATTTTTTAACGGATTTTCTCGAAATTAGACAGGAAGGATTTTCGTATGACTCTCGATATTATTGGTGAATTTCATAGAAATCGGTTCAGATTTGGATATAGCTCCCATATGTTCGTCCGATTCGGAGTAATACAGCAATAAAAAGCTCATTTGTCAACAGATTCTCTCGAAATTCGACAGGAAGGATTTTCTTATGACTCTCGATATTACTGGTGATTTTCACTCATAGACCCACGCAAGCGTATTTATTGATCAATCTTCCCAAAATTTTGTACAACGCTTTCCTCGACGAATTCTACAAAATCTATAAAATTTGGTCGAAATCGGTTCAAATTTAGATATAGCTCCCATGTGTTTGTTCGTCAAATTTTGGATAATTTGTTGTCATTTGCCAACCGTACTTACTACATTTTGAACATATTTGATGTAGGATCGGAATGTGATATAGTTCTCTTACAATGTACCAGTAACAATACCATATTGAAGTGCCACATTATCCTATATTGCAATATGAAGAAATATGAGAAAATACCCCCTTCTGCTGTATTTAACAAAATCCAACTTTAGAGCTTGTTACAAAATTTTTTCTTCAATATCCCATATACCTTTGTACGCACATTGTTATTATTGAATATATAAGTATGTTAAGCTGATTATTATTAATTTTTGTTTATTATTTTTTTCCTCTCTCGCTCGATGATATTGTGAATGGTTTCACTTCTGTTTTTGTTTTCAAACAAAAACACTTCATAAATTATCCTTATTTTTTCTCTTTTCAGAAGTAGCATTGAGAGTTTATAAATATAATCAATTTGTATGTAAATGATTTCATGCAACACACATCCGGGTAAACAGACTGGCAGACAGACAGACAACTGGATTTACCAACCAACAACTCACTCACTGTATAGCAAGCAAGGACAGCAACAACTATAACTACAACTACTACGAGTAAAGCAACATCTATGGCAAAGACACAATTGCCTTTACAATGACATCAATGGAGAGGATTTAAATAATAATATTTGCGTAATTTGATAAGCATTTATAGTTTTGCTGCATTGATGATATACCGATATTTTCATTGATTGTTAATTTCTTTATTGTATTGGCATTGTATTCATGATAGTGTATGCGTGTGTATTTTATAAATAAAAGTCATATTCTTTTTTTCAAGTTTGTTGGATAATATTCTTCTTTTAATTGTTCACTTAAATGTGATATTTATTATTTCTTAACACATTTTAGATTGCTAGCAATGAAATCATGCTACTTAAAAATTCGGGAGTTATTTTGAACTACATTTTAGAAGAAGAGTCAGAAATAAAATAGGGGAAAAATATAATGAAGAAATCCGCGCCGGAATATTGTTCTGCTATTCTCGACGGAATTAGAACCCAGGCGTTCCATATTAAAACAAAACTTTCATCTAAGCGGACTTACCAATATGACATACAGAGCTTCTAAAGTTTATTTGCTGTTTTTGCCTACTTACAGTAGCAGCATACCAAAGCCTCTTGTGGGAATCCACGATTCTCTCACTGAAAATCTGAGCTCGCAACCCACCAAGGAGTTTTATTCTCATTGCTACACAAAAATATGTTTGCCAACAGTAAGGAACAAGCAGAAGCTCGTTAAGTGCGGTCGGGCCGAAATTTATGTACCTTCCACCATGGAATGCATTGCAAGTTTTGAGGCTTTTGGGGGCTCAATAAGTCAAGTTGTAAATTCGATTTATGTGGGGTCTATATATTATTACACCTATCTGTACTGTAATTGTTGTGGATATGGAAGAGTATAAGTAAACTTGAAATCATGAATTTCAATCACTACGACAGACAATTTTTTCACCCTTCGACAATATCTTATTTCATACACCCTCCAACCACACCCTTCCTACAATTGTAACACTGTGTACAAATGTATCAAGGGTGTGATTAGAGGTACAGCTCTTCATTTAAAGCTCACAGTTGCGAACACGCACCTCTCATTTGCGGACGGGTCAAAAGTAGCATGAAATTATTTCACAGTTTCATAGGATAGGCCACAGATGAAGATTTGGTAGTCCGAACAATGGAGATAAGACGAAATCGATGGTTTCAACTCCCAAAACGCCTTGTACAACCGAGATAAAGAAAATGGAGAAAGTTACAGATAAAGAAAATAGAGAAAGTTAGGAACCACAACTTTGAGATAGACAGTAACTTTATGTACCTCGGCATCACCGTAACCGAAACGAACGACACCAGTTTTGAGATTAAGCTAAGAATAATACTGGCAAACAGATGCTACTTTTGCACTAAGTAAGCAGTTTAGAAACAAGGCCATCTCTCGACAGACGAAGACTACACTTTACAAGACACTGATACTACCCGTGCTGTTATATGGTTCTGAAGCATGGGTACTTGTGAAAGCGGATGAGACAGTGCTTTGAGTATTTGAGAGAAAGATTCTTCGTAAAATATATGGATCAGTTTGCGATAATGGAGAATATAGCCGATGTATGAACCACGAGCTATACGAGCTGAATGACGAAGATAGTATAGTTACGCGCATCAACGGCTGCGTTGGCTAGGTCATGTTGTCAGAATGGTTGAAGAAGCTCCAGCAAAGAAGTCTTTTGAGGGCAAACACGGTGGTACACGCAAACCGGGAAGACCAAAGGCCCTCGAAACTTGGTGTCAGAGATTTTACAATGAGCGCAGAAGATCGAGGCGCTTGGAACGCTATTCTACATTAGGCTAGTGGAACAAATATTCTGTCATAGCCAATTAAAGTAAGTAAGTAAAGTAAGTTATCCAATTTTCCCCGGGCTGTGACGAATGGGGGTTTACATATATAACCGAGGTATTGGGTATCCAAAGTTCGGCCCTGTCGAACTTAATAACCAAAATTCTAAATACTTTCAAATCATTCATGCCAAATTTCGCTTATTTCTGAAACGACACTCGTATATCTTTTAATAAACTATTCTCCTTGGACTTCTTACACTTTTTTACTATTTTGGAAATGTAGAATGCTCATGTTTTGGTCTAAAATAGAACAAGTAAAAGCGTGCTAAGTTCGGCCGGGCCGAATCTTATATACCCTCCACCATGGAGCGCATTTGTCGAGTTCTTTTCCCGGCATCACTTCTTAGGCAAAAAAGGATATAAGAAAAGACTTGCTCTGCAATTAGAGCGATATCAAGATATGATCCGGTTTGGACCACAATTAAATGATATGTTGGAGACCTGTGTAAAATGTCAGCCAATTCGAATATGAATTGCGTCCTTTGGGGACTCAATAAGTAAAATAGAAAGATCGATTTATATGGGAGCTGTATCGGGCTATACAAAATTTCAGGCAAATCGGATAATAATTCGACCTCTAGAGGCTCAAGAAGTCAAGATCCCAGATTGGTTTATATGGCAGCTATATCAGGATATGAACCGATTTCAACCTTATTTGACATAGTTGTTGAAAGTAAGAATAGAATACGTCATGCAAAATTTCATTCAAATCGGATAAGAATTGTGCACTCTAGAGGCTCAAGAAGTCAAGACCCAAGACCGGTTTATATGACAGCTATATCAGGTTCTATACTGATTCGAACCATACTTGGTGCAGTTGTTGGACATCGTAACAAAACACGTCGTGCAAAATCTCATTCCAATCGGATAAGAATTGCGCACTCTAGAGGCTCAAGAAGTCAAGACCCAAGATCGGTTCATATGGCAGCTTTATCCAAACATGGACCGATATGGCCCATTTACAATACCTACACTAATAAAAAGTATTTGTGCAAAATTTCAAGCGGCTAGCTTTACTCCTTCGGAAGTAAACGTGCTTTCGACAGACGGATGGACGGACGGACAGACGGACGGACAGACGGACGGACGGACGGACGGACGGACAGACAGACAGACGGACGGACGGATCGACATAAAATGTCGCGACGATCAAGAATATATATATTTTATGGGGTCAAATATGGGACGAATATTTCGAGTAGTTACAAACAGAATGACGAAATTAGTATACTCCCCATCCTAAGGTGGAGGGTATACAAATTAGTATACCCCCCATCCTATGGTGGAGGGTATAAAAATAACCATTTTATGCTGATCTCTTATTTTTTGTTGGTTAAATCCATAATTTCTCCTGATAATCAAATTATTGTTCTTAAAAAAATACAAACCATAAATAACTAAAATGAATTGTAACCCACAAGGCATGCAGAACAAATAATGCTACAAAAAAAAACTCCCTTTCTGCCTTGGCTGCAGGATATTGAAACGAACCCTTAAACATAAAAATGCAGTAGAGCAACTAAGCATAAGTTGAGCACGTGACAATATCAAAATGTGAAAAATACTAGCGTTAAATCGATTCGTTTCCAAACAGATGTTCCAGAAAAGTGCACAATGAAATAAAATCCAAGAATGGAATAGAAAAATCAAAACCTGCATTTAGTGATTTAAAATTTGTCACAGCTCCCAAATTTGAGAAAATGTCGCATTTTGGAATTCAATTTACTAACATTTTCAACCAAAAGGGAACAACTGAAAAAGGTGTTTCAGCAAGGGAAAATCCTAGAGGGCGGAAATCACAACTTGACAATTTAGATAATTAATGTGATTCATACACAATAGTTTTGTGTTGCTATTAATTTATGTATATTTCCATAACAAATTATCTAATTTGTTTGGCTTTAGCCACTAAAGGCCGCTGGACAAATCATCCCCTCTGGCCATTAATGAAACCTAAAATTCAGCTGCTAGTTGTTTAATGTAATTGGTGATAACATTTGCGAAATGTTGGCAAACATATGCATAAAGATTGCAATTCAATTAAATTTTAAAAATAAAGCCATTTTTTTGTAGGGATGTCATATAAGAAGAAATTTAAATAAAACAACAAACAAGTAAAATAGCGCTAAGTTCGGCCGGGCCGAATCTTAGGAACCCACCATCTTGGATTCTGCAAAAAATGTATGCAAACAAGTAAAAAGGCGCTAAGTTCGGCCGGACCGAACTTTGGATACCCACCAGGTGGTGGGTAAACCACCTTTCGTAAAAATCTGGTGAAAAATGCATACCTTAGGCCCCATAGCAGCTATATCGAAATAAGTTCCGATTTGGACCAAATACTTACAAGATAGGTCATTGTTCAATTGTGTATAACAAAATATTGGTCGAAGATGCAAATGGAAAAGGAAAGCCAAAGGTAGCAACACACACCAACTACTATGGGACGCGTTTCGTCTTTGGTTAGAAGACTTTTCAACCATATTAGGTGTGATGGCTTCAAGGGCCATGCGTTGGTATGTTGTATTTAAATCGCATTTAATTGCGAAAATGCATCTATTATACGCGTTCCAAATGCCAAATTTAGGTCCGGTTTTCGTAAAAACGAATATTTTGAAGTCACTACCGAAAGACTTCGAATAGATGTCCCTATTTAAGTCATATCATATTAAAGCAACATTTTCAGATTCTCCCTAGGACAAAACTCCTAATAGTGTATCCTTGTCATCGCCCCTAAGATAACATGGGCTTTGTTAACACCAATGCATTGGGAGAGTGTGACATTAATATCCCTCTAATTTTCAATCAGTACAACAACAGCCATATGTCGCCTCCTGCCATTTTTGCTGGGACAATGGCCCTCAAATGTGTGCATTTTGATGTCAACGTTTTTTTTTTTTGGACTCATTCGCCGCTAATTGTTTCGAAAGTCGTTAATCATTTTGAAGAATGGCGATTTGTCAACAACATTTTCAGCCATCCTAAAAGCGGCAAAAATTCGTAAATGTTTTTCCTATTTTGCAACAAATCGATGTAAAAATACATGGATTTTTGGAAATGTGGCAAATGTGGACGAACGTATGTTTGCTGAAAGAGAAGAAAACATGCGTAAATTGTCATTCAAAAACACCCATCGAATGTGCCTATCATACAGAGATGGATAGATGTTTGGCTAGTAAAAACTTACTCAAATTGTACATCCTGGTAATTGCTTATATGACACAAAATGATTTCTTTTGCGGAAAACGTCGCCAATGACAGGAGAGCCAAGTGAGTTGCAAACAAAACTATTCGTGTATAATACCACGACAATATATACAAAAGTTAAATTTACCGGAAATATTATTTAAAAGAATTTCTCGTTTGAAGGAAAATAAAATTTCAGGCAAATATTTGATTAAAAACAAGTAAAAAGGCGATAAGTTCGGCCGGGCCGATCTGAACCATATACGACACGGATGTCGATAAGCCTAACATAAGTCACTGTGTCAAATTTCAGTGAAATCAGATAATAAATGCGCCTTTTATGGGGCCAAGACTTTGAATCGAGATATCGGTCTACACGGCAGCTATATCCAAATCTGAACCGATCTGGGCCAAAGTAACGAAGGATGTCGAAAGGTCTAACACAACTTATTGTCCCAAATTTCAGCGAAATCGGATAATAAATGTAGATTTTATGGTCCTAAGACCTTAAATCGGCGGATCGGTCTATATGGGGGCTATATGAAGATATAGTCCGATATAGCCCATCTTCGAACTTAACCTGCTTATGGACAAAAAAAGAATCTGTGCAAAATTTCAGCTCAATATCTCAATTTTTAAAGACTGTAGCGTGATTTCAACAGACAGACGGACGGACATGTCTAGGTGGTCTTAGATTCTTACGCTGATCAAGAATATATATACTTTATAGGGTCGGAAATGGATATTTCGATGTATTGCAAACGGAATGGTAAAATGAAAATACCCCCATCCTTCGGTGGTGGGTATAAAAATAAACCGAGCTGAACCATATACGACACGGATGCCGAAAAGCCTATTATAAGTCACTGTGTCAAATTTCAGTGAAATCGGATTATAAATACGCTTTTTAGTGGGCCAAGAAACTAAAGTGAGATATCGGTTTTTATGGCAGCTATTTCCAAATTTGGACCGATTTGGGCCAAATTGAAGAAGAAGGTCGCTCAAAAAGCATTGTCCAATATCTCGGAGAAATCGGACAATAAATGCGCCTTTTATGGACTCAAAACCTTAAATCGAGAGATCGGTATATATGGCAGCTATATTCAAGTCTGGACAAATCTGTGCCATATTGCAGGAGTATGTCAAGGTGCTTAACATAACTCACTGTTTCAATATCGGCAAAATTGGACAATATGTGCCCCTTTTATGGCCCCAAAACCTAAAACTGAGAGATCCAAATCTAAACCGATCAGAACCAAATTCAATGAAGATGTCGGTGGGCCTAAGACAATTCACTGTCCCAAGTTTCAGCAAAATCGGATAATAAATATGGCTTTTATGGGCATAAAACCCTAAATCGGAGAATAGGTCTATATGGGAACTTTACCCACATCTAAACCGATCCTGGCCAAATTGACGAGGGATGTCGAAGGGCCTAACACAACTCACTGTCCCAAATTTCAGCAAAATCGGATAATAAATGTGGCTTTTATGGGCCTAAGACCCTATATCGGCGATCGGCGGACCTGTCTATATGGCAGCTATATCCAAATCTTCACCTAACACCACTCACTGTCCCAAATTTCAGCAAAATCGGATAATAAATGTGGATTTTATGGGCTTAAGACTCTTAATCGGCGGCTCGGTCTATATGAGGGCTATATCAAGAAAAAGTCCGTTATAGCCCATCTTCGAACTTAATGTGCTTATGGGCAACAAGTAAAAGCGTGCTAAGTTCGACCGGGCCAAATCTTATATACCCATGGATCGCATTTGTCGAGTTCTTTTCCCGGCATCTCTTCTTAGGCAAAAAAAAGGGCGATATTAAGATATGGTCCGGTTTGGACCATAATTAAAGTATATGGTGGAGATCGTGTAAAATGTCAGCCAATTGGCTCAGGAAGTAAAATAGAGAGATCGATTTATATGGGAGCTGTATCAGGCTATAGACCAATTCAGACCATATTAAACATGTGTGTTGATGGTCACGAGAGAATCCGTTGTACAAAATTTCAGGCAAATCGTTTAATAATTGAGACATCCAGAGGCTCAAGAAGTCAAGATCCTAGATCGGTTTATATGGCAGCTATATCAGGTTATGAACCGATTTGAACCTTATTTGACACAGTTGTTGAAAGTAAAAATAAAATACGTTTTGCAAAATTTCAGCCAAATCGGATAAGAATTGCGCGCTCTAGAGGCTAAAGAAGTCAAGACCCAAGATCGGTTTATATGGCAGCTATGTTAGGTTATGAACCGATTTGAACCTTACTTAGCATAGTTATTGGAAATCATAGCAAAACACGTCGTGCAAAATTGCATTCCAAACGGATAAGAATTGCGCACTCTAGAGGCTCAAGAAGTCAAGACCCAAGATTGGTTTATATGGCAGCTATATCAAAACATGGACTGATCTGGCCCATTAACAATCCCAACCGACCTACACTAATAGGAAGTATTTGTGCAAAATTCAAGCGGCTAGCTTTACTCTTCGAAAGTTAGCGCGCTTTCGACGGACAGACAGACGGACGGACATGGCTAGATTGACCACGAGATCAAGAATATATATACTTTTTAGTGTCTTAGACAAATATTTCGAGTAGTTACAAACAGAATGACGAAATTAGTATACCCCATCATATAATGGAGGGTACAAAAAAAGAATATATGCAAAGTTTCAGATCAGTATCTTTATTATACCCACCACCGAAGAATGGGGGTATATTAATTTTGTCATTCCGTTTGCAACACATCGATATATCCATTTCCGACCCTATAAAGTATATATATTCTTGATCAGCGTAAAAATCTTAGACGATTTAGACATGTCCATCCGTCTGTCCGCCTGTCTGTTGAACGATTTTGCTGAAATTTGGGACAGTGAGTTGTGTTAGGCCCTTCGACATCCTTCTTGAATATGGCTCAGAACGGTCCAGATTTGGATATAGCTGCCATAGAGACCGATCCTGCGATTTAGGGTCTTAGGCCCATAAAAGACACATTTATTATCCGATTTAGCAGAAATTTGGGACAGTGAGTTAAGTAAATCCCCTTGTCATACTTCTGCATTATGGCACAGATTGCCCCAGGTTTGGATATAGCTGCCATATATACCGATCTCTCGGTTTTAGGTTTGTGCGTCATAAAAAGCGTATTTATTGTCCGCTGTCGCCGCGATTTGGGACATTGGGTTGTGCTAGGCTCTTCGACATCCTTCTTAAATTTCACTCAGATCGGTCCAGATTTGGATATAGCTGCGATATGGACCGATCTCTCAATTCAATGTTTTGGGCCCATATAAGGCGCATTTATTTACCGATGTTGCCGAAATTTGGGACAGAAAATTAAGTTAAGCCCCTCCACATATTTCTGCAATTTGGTTTAGATCGGTGAAGATCTGCATATGGCTGCCATATAGACCGATATCTCGATTTAAAGTCTTGGCCCCAAAAAAGGGGCATTTATTATCCGATTTAACTAAAATTTGACACATTGACTTATGAAAATCTTATCGAAATCCATGTTGTATATGGTTCAGATCGGTTTATTTTTAGATGTAGCTACTAAAAAGACCAATATTTTGTTATATACAATTGAACAATGACTTGAACTCATTAGTATTTGGTCCAAATCGGAACATATTTTAATATAACTGCTATGGGACAAAAGGTATACAATTTCCACCGGATTTTAATGAAAGGTGGTTAACGTATATTCCCGAGGTGGTGGGTATCCAAAGTTCGGCCCGGCCGAACTTAACGCCTTTTTACTTTTTTTTAAATACTGTAGCATGATTTTAACAGACAACTGTTCTGAGTACGGTTGAAATCGGTCCATAACCTGATATAGCTGTCATATGAACCTATCTGGGGCCTCGACTTCTTGAGCGTCTAGGATGCGCAATTCCTATCCGATTAGCTGAAATTTTGTCAATTAAACCGATCTGGGGTCTTGACTTCTTGAGCCTCTACAGGGAGCAATTCCTATCCGATTTGGCTGCAATATTGCATGACGTGATTTGTTATGACATCCAATAACTGAATTAAGAATGGTTCAAATCGGTCCATAACCTGATATAGCTGCCATATAAACCGATCTGGGGTCTTGACTTCTTAAGCCACCAGGGGGCGCAATTATTATCCGATTTGGGTGAAAATTTGCATGAGGTGTTTTGTTGTAACTTTCAACAACTGTGCTAAGAAGGCTTTAAATCGGTCCATAACCTGATATGGCTGCCTTATAAACCGATCTGGGGTCTTGACTTTGAGCCACTAGAGGACGCAATTATTATCCTATTTGGGTGAAATTTTGCATGAGGTGTTTTGTTGTAACTTTCAACAACTCTGCTAAGAATAGTTCAAATCGGTCCATAACCTGATATAGCCGCCATATAAACCGATATGGGATCTTGACTTTTTGAGTCTCTAAAGGGCGTAATTATTATCCGATTTGGTTGAAATTTTGTATAACGGCTTCTCTTATGACCTTTAACATACGTGTCGAATATGATATGAAGCGGTTTATAACTTAATGCAACTCACCTATAAACCGATCTTCCTATTTTACTTTTTCAGCCCCTAAAGTGCGCAATTCTTACTAGATTTGGCTGAAATTTTACACAATGATTTCTACTATTGTCTTCAATATTCAGTTCAATTATAGTCCGAAATTAACCATAACTTGATTTTGATCCAATAACTTCGGAATTTTTGTCTTGTATCCTTTATTTGTCTTAAAAGAGCTACCGTGGCAAGAGCTCGACAAATGCGATCCATGGTGATGGGTATATAAGATTCGGCCCGGCCGAACTTAGCATGCTTTCACTTGTTTTGTTTAGTTTTCGGTTTTATCCCACAGTGCATCGTCCCGTGGAGGTTATTAAAACGGCAGATGACTCATAATGGTGTTTACACATTGTTCAACCTGACCATGTTTAATGCTGTTGTGACTTATTTTTCATGCCTAATATTTAAATATTATAATCTCAAATTAAAATATTAATATTTTATCATACATAAGGTATTGACAAAGACTATTATAGACCTAAGAAGGTTTTGTAAGTTGTTCGATGGCGAATTTGAAATTATTTAAATTTATAATTAACAATTAATGTGCTTCGTTTAACCTACATATCAATGCTACAGCATGGATGTCGGATGTCTGCAGTCATTGTCAGTGCCACAAATAGAACTCACTGTGACCAGCATGATTACATTAGGATTTATGAGTCATCCTGAATTTTAAATTTTTGCGAAATTATTCATCCATGGTCTTTTGGTTAATAATGCTTCAAAGACGAATGGTTCCAAAGTCACACATTTTGGTGTTGGTTTGTTGGCCTTTTTGTTCTTGTTGGTGTATTTTGTAAATGCTTGTATAGGAATATTTGTGTGTGTGTTCATATCTCCCACAAATCATGTATGTCAAATTTGTGTAAGGGTCTTTAACACATGTTTGTCTATGACCTTGTGTGCGTATTCACATTGCGTATAGTACACACAGAGTAAGAGGGCATTTTTCTTGTCATATCGCCTGATTTCCACCCTCTCAATTTGGCACAGTTTTTCGCATCCTTTTGTCTGTTTGCCTTCTGCGCTCCTAAATCAATTTTAATTAAATCTATTTAATGTCAAATTGTTTGTGTAATACCTGCAGTCACACATGATCTATTTCTAGGTATTGTTGTTACCGGTATTGCCGTTGCTGTTGTTGTTGCATAAACACTGAGAGAAAATATAAAAGTCATTTCGATCGGTCCGAAATATTTGTTGGATTGGAAAAAAAATTGTTCGACCTTTGTGGTGATTTCGACAGACGGACGGACATGGCTTAAAATACTTTCGAAACGATTCTTTATAAGTTCACAGATCAATATTTGGATTAGTTTCGAAGGGAATGTTAAGACTAGTATATCCTCCATCCTATGGTGGCGGCTTTAAAAATTAAATTGAAACCTGAATTTCTCCGCTTAAGCTTTTTATTTTGCTTACAATTTGTTTTTTGCAGTGTATTGGCCTACTTTCTTCGTTACTGAGTTCCATTGTTGGTGCCTTCAACAAAATTTCTCTATGGCAAAAATCAATTTATGTCTATGTGTAGTTTTGTTCTTGTCACTGCCTCGTTTCTAATTTGATACGAAAATTTATTGGCTTGTATTGAATTTCTGGCCAATTTTCTTCACTCGCTCGCACTAGCACACAAAAACACAAACATTCTCCATAGGTTAGCAGCAATGTGACATAGTGTGTATGTAAGCGTTTATGTTTTGGTTGTGTGTTTTAGTCCTTTTTTCTGCATTGCTTGTATACGAGTATTTGTCATGCTTGCTGGTTACGGCAAAGTATTCAAGGTGAAAATTTATCACAAATTGTTATAATTGATTTTTCTCCAAAAAAAAAAGGAAAAGAGTGAAACATCACAAGGGATGAAGATATTAGGTATTTAATCTATGACAAAACAGACAGCAATTATTTAAGTTCGAGAATGGTGTGGTAAGGAAAGACTCTTAACTCAAAGGATTTGGGTAAATTTAAGGCAGGTTGATATATTCATATGGAAGTGACGTGAATATATTTGAATATAAACAAAGCATATATATCCTCCCTCGAATTGCACAAACTAGAGTCTCAAGACATTAAATCGGAAGATTTATTCGGGAGATATTTCCTAATGTCTGTTAGGGACAGATAGCTAACTTCATGCTGACACCTGACATAATATCAGAGGATAAGTCAATTCAAGAATTATTTGTATGTCATGTGCAGTTAAAACAAGTAAGAGAGTGCTAAGTTCGGCAGGGCCGAATCTTATATACCCTCCACCATGGATCGTATTTGTGGAGTTCTTTGCGCGGTATCTTTTGTTAGGCAATCAAAGAAAAATTGATAAGAATTTCTATGCTACTGGAGATATATCAAGTTATAGCCCGATTCAGACAATAAGTAAATTAAATGTTGAAGACCATAGTTGAAGTCATTGTTTAATATTTCTGTTCAGATAAGAATTGCTCCTTGTAGGAGATCCAGAGGCATAATCTGGAGATCGGTTTATATGGGAGCTGTATCAGCCTATAGACCGATGCAGACCTTATTTAACACGTATATTGAAGGTCATAGGAGAAGCCAATGTACAAAATTTAATTCAAATCGGATAAGAATTGTGTCATCTAGTGGCTGAAGAAGTCAAGATCCCAAATCGGTTTATATGGCAGCTATATCAGGTTATGCACCGACTTAAACCATACTTAGCAAAGTTTTTTGAAGTCATAACAAAAGATTCCATGCAAAATGTCAGCCAATTCGGAAAAGAATTGCGCCCTCTAGAGGCCTAAAAAGTCAAGATCCCAGATCGGTTTAAATGGGAACTGAATCAGGCTATAGACCGATGCAGACTATATTTAACACGTATATTGAAGGTGATGGGAGAAGCCGTTGTACAAAATTTCATTCAAATCGGATTAAAATTACGCCCTCTAGTGGCTCAAGAAGTAAAGATCCAAGATCAGTTTACATGGCAGCTATATCGGGTTATGAACCGATTAGAACCGTACTTTCCACAGTTGTTGGAAATCATATCAAAACTGCACTCCCAAAATTTTAGTCAAATTGGATACGAATTGAGCCTCTAGTGGCTCAACAAGTCACGATCCATGAACAGTTTATATGTCAGCTATATCATGCAAATTTTCAGCCAAATCGGTTGAGAATTGTGCCTTCTAGTGGCTCAAGAAGTAAAGATCCAAGATCGGTTTATATGGCAGTTATATCAGGTTCTAGATCTATTGGAACCATACTTTCCATAGTTGTTGGAGGTCATATCAAAACAGCTTTCGCAAAATTTCAGCCAAATCGGATACAAATTGAACTCTCTAGTGGTTCAAGAACGAGCCTACTGTAGCGCAGAGGTTAGCATATCCGCCTATGACGATGAATGCCTGGGTTCGAATCCTGGCAAGACCATCAGAAAAAATTTTCAGCGGTGGTTTTTCCTTCCTAGGTTAGGTTAGGTTTAAGTGGCAGTCTGCCATCAGACTCACTTAGACGTTTTCGTCTATTGTGTTACCACAGGAACAGAAGAAGGAAGATGCCTTCTAGTTCCTACCTACCTACCATCCAGATCGCTTTAAAAAGCCCAATAACTTGCTAATGTTCACATCCGCTAAAGCAGACATGTTCTCAAAGAAATGAGAACCTAAAGTGGAACTCCTCCTAACTGCTAGTGCGGGACACACACACAGAATGTGTTCTATAGTCTTCTTCCTCAATATCCCCAGAGCTTCTGTAAAAGTCGTTGCTGGCAACCTTCAGTCTGTCAGCATATTTTCCGATTAGACAGTAACCTGTCATAACGGACACAATGACTGAGACGTCTATTCTAGCCAATGACAGTAAAGCACTAGACCTCTTCAAATCTAGATGAGGCCATATATTGTAGTTTTGGAATGCTCACAGCCCCCTCTTAGCGACCATCTATCATTCGTTGGCGATAGATGGGTGTTTTGGGGTTTGGGTGATCCCCATAGCACTTGGTCCGACAATTGGATATCAGATACGTTTTCTTATCCGAAATACCTTTCTTTTGAGTTCCATATTGTCGTGATTGGTGTAAATATATTTTTGGTAGGTTTTAGGGTAGGGCAGCCCCCCTAGGTACCCCATCCGAAATTTGGATACCAAATTTTTATTTTTAGGGTAATATATGAGAGCACACAAAATTTCGCTTAAATCGCACCACCCATCTCCGAGATCTGGCGTTTCTGAAAATTAAGGCCAGGGGTAGGGTCCGCCCCCTCTTCACATATCAAAAAATTTAGAACCCTATTTTCACCACGGGGTCATTATGCACCATCTGTGAAAATTTCAAGAAAATCGGTTCAGCCGTTTCTGAGTCTATAAGGAACATACAAACCTACAAACAAATTGATTTTTATATATAAGATAAATTTAGTTGAAGGGCATAATTTTATTCTATATACCAAACTTCTGTCAAACCAGCAAAAATTAAATCTTCTAGGAACCGAGCAAGGATGATGGAGAGTCCGGTTTATATGGGAGCTATATCAGGCTGTAGACCGATACAGACCAAAATAAAAACGTAAAGGGTGATTTTTTTGAGGTTAGGATTTTCATGCATTAGTATTTGACAGATCACGTGGGATTTCAGACATGGTGTCAAAGAGAAAGATGCTCAGTATGCTTTGACATTTCATCATGAATAGACTTACTAACGAGCAACGCTTGCAAATCATTGAATTTTATTACCAAAATCAATGTTCGGTTCGAAATGTGTTCATTCACCGTAACGTTGCGTCCAACAGCATCTTTGAAAAAATACGGTCCAATGATTCCACCAGCGTACAAACCACACCAAACAGTGCATTTTTCGGGATGCATGGGCAGTTCTTGAACGGCTTCTGGTTGCTCTTCACTCCAAATGCGGCAATTTTGCTTATTTACGTAGCCATTCAACCAGAAATGAGCCTCATCGCTGAACAAAATTTGTCGATTCACTGAAAATGATTTCACTGAAAATGATTCACTGAAAATGATTTGCAAGCGTTGCTCGTTAGTAAGTCTATTCATGATGAAATGTCAAAGTATACTGAGCATCTTTCTCTTTGACACCATGTCTGAAATCCCACGTGATCTGTCAAATACTAATGCATGAAAATCCTAACCTCAAAAAAATCACCCTTTATATTGAAGCTCGTAGGAGAAGCCGTTGTACAAATCGTATAAAATTTGTGCCATCTAGTGGCTTTTAATGCGACAATTGTGACAATTACAAAGGCCGGGCCAAACTTTGAATACCCACCTCCTCAGGTATATATGTAAACCACCTTTTGTCATAATCCGGTAAAAAATGCATAATTTAGGCCCCCATAGCAGCTATATCGAAATATGGAACGATTTGGACCAAATTCGGCACGGACATTGAGTTTTCTAATAAGTAATGGGTGATTTTTTTGAGGTTAGGATTTTCATGCATTAGTATTTGACAGATCACGTGGGATTTCAGACATGGTGTCAAAGAGAAAGATGCTCAGTATGCTTTGACATTTCATCATGAATAGACTTACTAACGAGCAACGCTTGCAAATCATTTTCAGTGAATGGGCCCTATCGACAAATTTTATTTTATCGACAAATTTTGTTCAGCGATGAGGCTCATTTCTGGTTGAATGGCTACGTAAATAAGCAAAATTGCCGCATTTGGAGTGAAGAGCAACCAGAAGCCGTTCAAGAACTGCCCATGCATCCCGAAAAATGCACTGTTTGGTGTGGTTTGTACGCTGGTGGAATCATTGGACCGTATTTTTTCAAAGATGCTGTTGGACGCAACGTTACGGTGAATGAACACATTTCGAACCGAACACTGATTTTGGTAATAAAATTCAATGATTTGCAAGCGTTGCTCGTTAGTAAGTCTATTCATGATGAAATGTCAAAGAATACTGAGCATCTTTCTCTTTGACACCATGTCTGAAATCCCACGTAATCTGTCAAATACTAATGCATGAAAATCCTAACCTCAAAAAAATCACCCTTTACAAGTCATTGTTCAATTTTTTAGAAAAAAGTGTTGGTCGTTTTGGTAGTCATATCCAAATAAAGACCGATCTGAACCATATATGATACGGATGTCGAAAAGCCCAACACAACTCATTGTCCCAAATTTCGGCGAAATCGGACAATAAATGCGCTTTTTATGAGCCAAAGACTTTAAGTCGAGAGATCGGTATAGATGGCAGCTATATCCAAATTTGGACCCATCCGTGACAAATTGTAAAAAGTTGTTGGAGAGCCTAACGCAACTCAATGTCCCAAATTTCGGCGGAATCGGCTAATAAATGCGCCTTTTATGGGCCCAAGACCTTATATCAAGAGATCAGTCTATATGGCAGCTATATCCAAGTTGCAGAAAGTTGTTGGAGAGCCTAACGTAACTCATTCTCCCAGATTTCAGCGATATCGGACAATAAATACGCCTTTTATGGGCCCAAGACCTTAAAACGAGAGATCGGTCTATATGTCAGCTATATCCAAATCTGAAGCGATCTTGGCCAAATTGCAGAAAGTTGCCTAGCCTAACACAACTCACTGACCCAGATTTCAGCGATATCGGACAGCTACGTCCAAATATATGACAGCTATGTCCAAATCTGGACCGGTCGGGGCCAAATTGAAGAACCATATCGAAATGCCGTGATTTCAACACACAGACGGACGGACGGACATGGCTAGTTCGTCTTTGATTTTTACTCTGATCAAGAATATATATACTATATAGGGTCGGAAACAAATATTTTGATCTGTTACAAACGAAATGACAAAATGAATATACCCTCACCCTTCGAAGGTGGGTATATAGAAATACTAAAACAATGCTGTCGTCGGAGTTACCAAGAGGTGAAAGAATATTTACTTCATACTTTTCAGGATGTGAAGTTACGAAAGGTTAAGAGTATTATTTTGGTGTCCTTGCGATATGTATCGATTCGTTCATTAATTGCTCCAAGCCTTTGTGCACAGCGAAAAGCTCAACGTATTGGCCCTCAGGAGTCGTATGACTCGAATGGGAATTCCAGGAGGAACTCTGGACATTAAAATCTCCTCCGACATCGATTACACTGCCAGGGAAATCCTCCGAAATATTTGTAATGGAATCAGAAAGGGCATCAAAGCCGTTCACGGAAGCCTCTCTTCCGAGTTTGGACTTATATATAGAAATCCGAAGAGACATTAATGTGTTCCAATCCCGAATTTAACCCAAAGGGAGTTAAATTCAGGGTCCTGAGAACCCAGGCGTTGTCGTATTTGGAACACTACATCATTACGTAGTTATACCACGAGACAGCGACGCATTCAGTGATCCCTCGGATCATAGGCTGACTTTGCCCTGCAGGCAGATATGCGAGCTATCACGAAATGACCAGCTTCAACAATTTAGACAATTACACATGTCCCCACTCTAGCTTCTGGTATTTTTCTAAAGTTCCTTCCATATATTTTTGTTGATATCCATGTTTTACACTCGACTAATCGTTGTTTCAGATATCCGACCTATCTGATTCGAAACTTTATAGACATTTTTGGGATTTTATATTTGCAAAGGGAGTAACGCTTTTCTGAACCCAATCAACTCTTCACTCTACCAACATAACACTTAAAATCTCTTTTGACTAAATGACTTTTTTTAGTGCCTTTCCTTTGATATCAGCTTATACTTTTTTATACCCATTCATCATTGATCTCTGCTTTAGTTTCTTCCTTCAATTTCATCAAGATTTTTTCTTTTTCTTCAACATCTGTCCCACTTTCTGTTCAATTCAATTAAAATACAATTAAATATTATTGAGAGAACCTCCTTCAACGAATGGATTGTCGTGTCTCCCCTCATACTCTAACCCTTCAATTTGGAAAACATTAAATTCAAATTACTATGATTGAAATGTGTTATAGTGTCCTCTCGTTTCCAGGAGGCAACAACTTGCCACCATATAGGACACACAGAAATGAAGGATGAATAAAAACGGAAAACAAAAACAGAATGGAGGAAAAACTCAATTGCAATATGCCTTAATGCATCTGTGCAACATGATGTAAAAATGATTGACAGTTGCTGTCAATAGCACCAACAGCAGCAAAAGCATCAACGGGGCAACGGTTAGCAACAGCAAACTACGAAATTGTAACAATTGTCAAAATGACAAGTAAATTGCAGGGTAGAAATGAAGAAAAACCAAATGACGACTCGCGGAGTAGGTCGATCCTTACAAAACAAACGAAAAAAAGGACAAAGTGTGAAATGCAACACATGCCAATAAAAAATGCTTGAAATGTTGAAATTAGTTAAAAAGTAACAGCAGGCCTCAATAACATATAGGGTTTTTTTTTAAGTGAGAGAGGAAGTAAACATCTCTGTTTGAAGAGGGGTCGCTCTGTGGCATGCCATCTCGAGTTGGCTATAAATAGGCTCTAAATTTAAATTTAAATTGAATGGGATGTTTTATTGAAAATTTGCGACAAAACGAAAGTTCAATATCACTTTAAAAAAACCCGTTGGAAGGCCTTATTCCGTGTTTTACCTGACTCTTCTTGGCTTGTGTATTGAAGGTGTGTAATTACAATAACAACTGTTATTCCCTAACTTTCTTCGATTATCAGAGACAATATATTATGTTTTAGTTGCGTTTGCATTGCGTAATAAAACTCAGTGGAAATGTATAGTGCATATTTCTTTTTTAGTAAAAAAAAATTAGGAAGAACAAGTAAAAGCATTCTAAGCTCGGCCGGGCCGAATCTGATATACTCTATACCATGGATAGCATATATCAAGTTCTTTGCCCCGTATATCTCTATAGGCAAACAAAGGACATGGGATAAGAATCATCATTATTATCGGGAGATCGGTTTATATGGGAGCTATATCGGGTTTTGAACCGCTTTGGACCATACTTGACACAGTTATTGAAAGTCAAAACGAAACACACCATGCAATATTTCAGCCAAATCGGATAAGTATTGCCCCCTCTAGAGGAAGGAAATCAGGAAATCAAGATTCAAGTTCGGCAGCTATATCAAAACAAGGACCGATATAGTCCATTTACAAGCCCAACCGACCTGCACTAATAATAAGTATTTGTACCAAGCGCCTAGCCTTACTCCTTCGAAAGTAAGAGTGCTTTCGACAGACAAATAGACGGACGGACATGGCTAAATCAACTTAGAATGTCAAGACGATCAAAAATATACATACTTTGTTGGGTCTCACATTAATATTTCAATGTGTTATAAATGGAATGACCCAATTCGTATAGCACCCATTCTATGATGGGGGGTATAAAAAAGTAGAACTAAAGAAAACCATTTCAAATCGAAATATTGAAATTCTTTTTATGGAAATTTAGAGGAAGTTTATTCATTAACAACGAATAGGTAGAAAAATTCCCATGAATAATGCTATTATAATGAATTTTGGATTGACAAAAAGACGACGAATGAAACATTTTAAAACGTGTAAAAGAGTGCTAAATTCGGCCGGGCCGAATCTTACATACCCTCCAAAGGATAAAATATAAGAATTGCTATACTATTTATGTTATATCAAGTTATGGTCCGAATCGGACCATAATTGAATTGAATGTTGGAGCTCATAGTAGAAGTCATTGTGTAAAAATAGTTAGATCGGTTTATATGGGGGCCGATTCAGACCATATTTAACACGTATATTGAAGGTCATGGGAGAAACCGTTGTAAAAAATTTCAGCCTAATCGGCGACATACTTAGTACAGTTATTGGAAGTCATAACAAAACACCTCATGCAAAATTTCAGCCAAACCGGATGAGAATTGCGCGCTCTATTGGCTAAAGAAGTCAAGAAACAAGATCGGTTTATATGGCAGCTGTACAAGATTATGAACCGATTTGAATCATACTTTACACATTTGTGAGAAGTGATACCAAAACACTACGTGCAAAATTTCAGTCAAATCGGATAAGAATTGCGCCCTCTAGAGGCTCAAGAAGTCAAGATCCAAGATCGGTTTATATGACAGCTATATCAAAACATGGACTGATGTGGCCCATTTACAATCTCAACCTACCTACACTAATAAAAAGTATTTGCGCAAAATTTTAAGCGGCTAGCGAAAGTTAGCGTGCTTTCGACAGACAGATGGACGGACGGACATGGCTAGATTGACTTAAAATGACAATAAAGAATATATATACTTTATGAGGTCTCAGACGCATATTTCGAGGTGTTACAAACAGAATGACGAAATTAGTATACCCCCATCCTATGAGGGAGGGTATAAAAAAATTCCCACTCATATGAGATCAATATTTAAGGGAAAATTGCATTGTCGAAAGTCGGCAAGTTTTTATATCCCAAAAATTTTACAAAAATTTTCTCGAAATTCTTAAGAGTGAGAAATCAAAGATGCTTAAATTTCGTCCAAAATCCGGAATTATGGAAAAATCATAGTGCAAAATATTGAGAAGATTGGTTGATAACTGCGTTAGAAAACGCTTCAAATGTGAAGGTAAGGTTAGGTTGAAAAGAGGTTGCAGATATTAATCCGCCCCATGCTAATATGGATATCATTACAGGATAGAGGTATACCAATCTAGTTTTTAACACCTCGAAATATTTGTCTAAGATCCCATAAAGTATAAAGATTCTTGATCGTCTCGACGTTCTGAGTCCATTAAGCCATGTGCGTCCGTCTGTCGAAATCACGATAGCGGTCGAACACATAAAGCTAGCCGCTTGAATTGATGTAGGTCGTTGAAGAGTGCAAATGAGCCATATCGGTTCAGATGTAGATATATCACCCATATAAACCGATCTCCCGATTTGATTTCTTGAGCCTCAGGAAGCCACAATTTTTGTCCGATTTGCCTGAAAATTATCATGAAGTGTTCTGTTATGATTTCCAACAAGTGCTAAGTACGGTTTAAATCGGTCTATAACCTGATATGCCTCTCATATAAACCGATCTCCCGATTTGACTTCTTGAGCTTTTAAAAGCCGCAATTTATATCCGATTTAGATGAAATTTTGCACTCGGAATTCTGTAACGACTTCCAACAACTGTGCCAAATACGGTTCAAATTGGACTGGCTCAAGCTAAATCTGCATGCCAATGGGACGGACATGTAGATTAATCTCCAGTGCCAACAGTTTCAGAGAACAAGACACCATGTTCTCTAAACCCGTTGTGTTATCCTTATGTTGCACTTTTTCTCCATCACAGTCCACCAAACTACTGTGGCGTAATTAAGTATTGGTCTAATCAAGCACCTACAGAGCCAGTGGACAATTCTCGAATTCAGGCCCCATTTCGAGGCCTGTCTACATAGTGCCCAACATAAGTGAGTCTTCTCATTATGCTCCTGAATGTGACATTTCCAATTCAGTTTCTTGTCCAAGATCACTTCTAAATATTTGACGTTGTCAGATGTCTAAATCGTTCTTTTGAGATAACGCGGTGCATCAAATTGATCCACTTCCATCTTATTTGTGAACAGGCAGAACAGCAGTTAAACATTGAAAACCCTAGGTCTAGCCATCTGCAAGACCCTTTCGGAACTTCTGCATATTTAGTTCAGATCCTTACCCCTTAGAAGTATTACAACATGAAATCCTTTCTCAGTCAACATCCGAAGTTGGTTATATATGGTGGTTACCTAACACATTGTCACATCAAAAACCTAATCCATAATCCTATTAACAAATTTAGTGGTGTTACCAATATTATGTGTTATTAGGTCGTTAATCGAAATTTCTGTTCAATAGTCCGAGATCGGACCCTATTTCGTTACAGCTGCTATGTTGTTCATAAATGTTGCATTTTAAACCGGACTATAACAATAAGTGGTTAATGCCTTTTATTTGTTTCTCTTTCGAGACAAGCTCAATGATAGGAGATTTTCTTTACAAATGGAAAAGGAAAGCCAGTGATCGCAACGAGATGTTTTATTTGACTTCCCAATACTTATGCGAAATTTCATTATATTCGGATCAGATTTAGATGTAGCTCCCATATATATATATTTCATCCGATATGTCATTTTATGGCTGCAGTAGCCATACTTTTAGTCCGATCGCTACAAAATTTAACAAGAGATGTTTTATTTGACTTCCCAATACCTGTGTTAAATTTCATTTAAATAGGATCAGATTAAGATGTAGGTTCCATATATATATTTCAGTTGATATAGCAGTTTTTCAATAGTTGTGCAAAATTAAAGTCTGAATAGATTTCGTCATAGGTCCTATGTATTGAAAGTAGTATGTATTTAGTCGGTGGTATAGAGTAGTACATAGTAGGCTCCGCCCGACTTTTGACTTTCCTTACTGGTTTGTCTATACAATTACAATATTCCCATGGTATACATATAATTCTGAGCATCTGTTGGAATTTGTATTGATGGCTTTGAAAGCTATACAACGATAACGGCTCTCGCCCACTACCACCACCTCGGGTATATATGTACCAACCAACCTTCGTCAAAATCCGGCGCAAAATTCATACCTTATGTCCCACAGCAGCTATATCGAAATATGTTCCGATTTGGACCAAATACTAATAAATACAAGTCATTTTTCAATTGCGTATAACAAAATATTGATATTTTTAGTAGCTATATCTATGAACCATATACGACACGGATGTCGAAAAGCCCAATATAAGTCACTATGTCAAATTTCAGTGCAATCGGATTATAAATGCACCTTTTATGAGGAAAAGATTTTAAATCGATATATCGGTCTACATGGCAACTTTATCCAAATCTGGACCCATTTGTGCCAAGATGCAGAAAAATGTCGAAGAGCCTGACGCAACTCACTGTCCCAAATTTCGGCGAAATCGGACAATAAATGCGCCGTTTATGCGCCCAAAACCTTAAATCGAGATATTAATTTATATGGCAGCTAAGTTAAAATCTGTATCGATCTGGGCCAAATTGAAGAAGGCTGTAGAAGGTCCTGACACAACCCTTTGTCCCAAATTTCGGCGGCATCGGACAATAAATGCCACTTTTTTGGGTTCAAAACCTTAAATCGAGAGATCAGTCTATATGTCAGCTATATACAAATCTGGACCGATCTGTGCTATATTGCAGAAGTATTTCGAGGAGCTTAACCGAACTTACTGTCTCAAATTTCGACGACATCGGACAATAAATGTGCCTTTTATGGGCGCAAAACCTTAAATCGAGAGATCGGTCTATATGGCAGCTATGTCCAAATCTGAACCGATCTGTGCCAAATTTCAGCAAAATCGGACAATAAATGCGGCTTTTATGGGCCTAAGACCCTAATTCGGCGGATCGGTCTATATGGGGGCTAAATGAAGATATAGTCCGTTATAGCGCATCTTCGAACTTAACCTGCTTGTGAACAAAATAACAATCTGTGCAAAATTTCAGCTCAATATCTCTATTTTTATACCCACCACCATAAGATGGGGGGAGAGACCCCATAAAGTATATATATTCTTGATCGTCGTGAAATTTTATGTCGATCTAGCCATGTCCGTCCGTCCGTCTGTCTGTCGAAAGCACGCTAACTTCCGAAGGAGTAAAGCTAGCCGCTTGAAATTTTGCACAAATACTTCTTATTAGTGTAGGTCGGTTGGTATTGTAAATGGGCCATATCGGTCCATGTTTTGATATAGCTGCCATATAAACCGATCTTGGGTCTTGACTTCTTGAGCCTCTTGAGGGCGCAATTCTTATCCGATTGGAATGAAATTTTGCACGACATGTTTGATATGATATCCAGCAACTGTGCTAAGTATGGTTCAAATCGGTTCATAACCTGATATAGCTGCCATATAAACCGATCTTGGGTCTTGACTTCTCGAGCCTCTAGATTGCGCAATTCTTATCCGATTGGGATGAAATTTTGGCACGTAGTATTTTGTTACGATATCCAACAACTGTGCCAAGTATGGTTCAAATCGGTTCATAACCTAATATAGCTGTCATATAAACCGATCTTGGGTCTTGACTTCTTGAGCCTCTAGAGGGCGCAATTCTTATCCAATTTGAATGAATTTTGGCGCGTAGTATTTTGTTATGATATCCAACAACTGTGCCAAATATGGTTCATATCGGTTCAAAACCTGATATAGCTGTCATATAAACAGATCTGGGGACTTGACTTCTTGAGCTTCTAGAGGGCGCAATTCCTATCCGATTTGGCTGAAATTTCGCAAGACGTTTTTTATTGTTACTTTCAACAAATATGTCATATAAAGTACAAGTCGGTTCATAACCTGATATAGCTGCCATATAAACCGGTCTGGGATCTTAACTTCTTGAGCCTCTAGAGGTCGCAATTATTATCCGATTTGCCTGAAATTTTGTACTACGGATCCTCCTCATGACCATCAACATACTTGTTTATTATGGTCTGAATCGGTCTATAGCCCGATACAGCTCCCATATCAATCGATCTCTCTATTTTACTTCTTGAACCCACAAAGGGCGCAATTCTTATTCGAATTGGCTGACATTTTACACAGGTCTCCAACATATAATTTAATTGTGGTCCAAACCGGACCATATCATGATATCGCTCTAATAGCAGAGCAAATCTTTTCTTATATCCTTTATTTTGCCTAAGAAGAGATACCGGGAAAAGAACTCGACAAATGCGATCCATGGTGGAGGGTATATAAGATTCGGCCCGGCCGAACTTAGCACGCTTTTACTTGTTAAAGACTGTAGCGTGATTTCAACAGACAGACGGACGGACATGGATAGATGGTCTTAGATTTTTACGCTGATCAAGAATATATATATACGTTATAGGGTCGGAAATGGATATTTCTGTGTTGCAAACGGAATGACAAAATGAATATACCCCCATCCTTCGGTGGTGGGTATAAAATTAAAACCAGAGATCGCATTTTTATTTGTTTCTTACTATGGTGTTACAATGGGCCGGACTGGCCTCCGTGTGCACTCACCTTTTCGGATGGGCTACCCATTCAACCTAAACCTTAACCTAATCTGAATTTAGGAATCCTCTCATTTTTGCTCGGTATGACCACATTTTGCCTTGACTGTTTGTCTGAGTCTGTAGATAAACGAGTTGCTAACTGCACGAATGTCAGTATTTCGGTCCTTTCCGTGCAATCGATGTGGTGTATTTTGCATAGGTGAAAAGTCGTGGGCATTTTTAACTCATTTTTCATTATATGTATTGTATGTTGCATATTTCCATGGGATATTTTCAGATATTTAGCCACTTAATGACCACTACGGCGAAGATTTCGTTGAATTCGAGACTTCACTCGCCGAACCATTTCAGGTGTTGCTTGGCAACTCTAACGATATCAGTGTGATACACAAGCATTTTGTTCACTTTGAGGGGTTTGATTTCGCAAGCAATAGCCGGTTATGGTTTTCCAACCAAACATAACGCTTAATCACACTCTAACGCTAGCAATTCATCATGAATAACGTTCTTCTTAAATAAATTCAGAATTCTTTTGGAGACTTTTAATCCATACAATGAGCTTTCAATAAAACCAATATCATGTAGCTGCCATTTGTAGTTTGACAGATATGTCAATGTGAACTTTGTACTTCGCATCAACTACCCCGTATTTATGGTCAAACCTATAAAGTCGATAGATCGCCAGACGAGTGTACGATCTTTGATACAAAGGTTTGCACCATTGTTAAAGCCACAGAAGAAATCCCGGGGAAGGATCCTCCTTGAAACTCAGGGCACATGAGGACAGTATGGTAGGTAGGTTTGCTAGGCACTGAGGCATTTCAGTTATGAGAAACGATATAAGCGAATGAGATATAACTGGCCCTACTGTCGGATTGCTAGGAATCGCTTGCTTTTTGCCCAGTTATGATTCTCACTCTAGTGGGTATCATAACGGGCACGGAGCCATAAGTCCCATGGCGGTGTTATAGGCGTTGTTGTTGGTATTACATGGCTGCACTATCTCGATTTCTATTAAATGCTGAAGATTTATCTGAATTACGAGTTAAAGTTGTTTTATTTCGTACTTCCATTCAAAATGTGTATGCACTTCCTGAATGTAAAAATCAACTCGTTATGAATTTGGTGAAGAATCCGCCGGAAAACCATCAAAAACAGCTCTCCCACTGTTCTCGATTTAATGCTACATTTGCAAACAACAATAACAATCACCTAAAATTGAAATACTGAAGTGACATTTTTATACCCTCCACCATAAGATGGGGGGTATACTAATTTCGTCATTCTGTTTGTAACTACTCGAAATATTCGTCTGAGACCCCATAAAGTATATATATTCTTGATCGTCGTAAAATTTTATGTCGATCTAGCCATGTCCGTCCGTCTGTCCGTCCGTCCGTCCGTCCGTCTGTCTGTCGAAAGCACGCTAACTTCCGAAGGAGTAAAGCTAGCCGCTTGAAATTTTGCACAAATACTTCTTATTAGTGTAGGTCGGTTGGTATTGTAAATGGGCCATATCGGTCCATGTTTTGATATAGCTGCCATATAAACCGATCTTGGGTCTTGACTTCTTGAGCCTCTAGAGTGCGCATTTCTAATCCGATTGGGATGAAATTTTGCACGACGTGTTTTGTTATGATATCCAACAACTGTGCCAAATATAATCCAAATTGGTTCATAACCTGATATAGCTGCCATATAAACCGATCTTGGGTCTTGACTTCTTGAGCCTCTAGAGTGCGCAATTCTTATCCGATTGGAATGAAATTTTGCACGGCGTGTTTCGTTATTATATCCAACAGCTGTGCCAAGTATGGTTCAAATCGGCCCATAACCTGCTATAGCTGCCATATAAACCGATCTGGGGTCTTGACTTCTTGAGCCTCTAGAGTGCGCAATTCTTATCCGATTGGAATGAAATTTTGCACGACGTGTTTTGTTACGATATCCAACAACTGTGCCAAGTATGGTTCAAATCGGTCCATAACCTTCTATAGTTGTCATATAAACCGATCTTGGGTCTTGACTTCTTGAGCCTCTAGAGGGCGCAATTCTTGTCCAATTTGAATGAATTTTGGCACATAGTATTTTCTTATGATATCCAACAACTGTACCAAATATGGTTCAAATCGGTTCATAACCTGATATAGCTGTCATATAAACAGATCTGGGGACTTGACTTCTTGAGCTTCTAGAGGGCGCAATTCCTATCCGATTTGGCTGAAATTTTGTACGACGGATTCTTTCATGACCATTAACATACGAGTTTTTTATGGTCTGAATCGGTCCATAGCCCAAGACGTTTATTATTGTTACTTTCAACAATTATGTCAAATAAAGTACAAGTCGGTTCATAACCTGATATAGCTGCCATATAAACCGATATGGGATCTTGACTTCTTGAGCCTCTAGAGATCGCAATTATTATCCGATTTGCCTGAAATTTTGTACGACGGATTCTTTCATGACCATTAACATACGAGTTTATTATGGTCTGAATCGGTCCATTGCCCCATACAGCTCCCATATAAATCGATCTCTCTATTTTACTTTTTGAGCTCACAAAGAGCGCAATTCTTATTCGAATTGGCTGACATTTTACACAGGTCTCCAACATATAATTTAATTGTGGTCCAAACCGGACCCTATCTTGATATCGCTCGAATAGCAGAGCAAATCTTTTCTTATATCCTAAGAAGAGATGCCGGGAAAAGAACTCGACAAATGTGATCCATGGTGGAGGGTATATAAGATTCGGCCCGGCCGAACTTAGCACGCTTTTACTTGTTTTCCTCTCACATTGTTTCTCGCCTTTTTTCAGGACTATTACCGGACGTTAGTTTGAGCATTTGTAAGATTATGAGATTACTTCGAATACAATGGCGTCAACCAAATAGGACAAGGACCTCACAACCAAAAAAAAAAAAAAAAAAACACACACACACACCAAACAATTCAATGGCTAACAATGAGATTAGCTATATGCATGAATAGGAAGCATTTCAACTTTTTGGCACAAACAATGTGTGAGCAAAATTCCATAATTGACATTCTTGTCAAAATCCTCGGTAGAAACCAATTCGAACGGAAATGTTAAAGGAAACACAATAGTCTGTGTGAGTGAATGTGCCTGCCTGCCATTGACGTTTGTCAGTCAAGTTAATTACATGTGTGTGCGGAATTAACAGATCAATGGGATCAATGGCAAGTGTAACTAAATAGGATTATTTGTGTATGTATAGAGAGTTACCGAGGAATAAGGAGGAAGGTTTGCAACTGGGATATTGATATATCATTTGTTTTACCCCAAAAGTGTGAAAATTTTAAAAAAAGTAACAACGGAATAGCTTATATGAATTTAATGTCTTCTGTGTTTGTGTGTATGTATGTGATTCTTTTAAAAAATAATTCCCGATATTGATCACTTTTTTCTTAAAATTAATAACATATTTTATTAACAAATGGAATGAGAATTACGCTCTCTAGAGGCTTAAGAAGTCAAAACCCAAGATCGGTTTATATGGCAGCTATATCAGGTTATGGACCGATTTGGACCATACTCAGCACAGTTGTTGTAAGTGATATCAAAACACTTTGTTCAAAATTTCAGTCAAATCTGACGAGAATTACGGCCTCTAGAGACTCAAGAAGTCACGACCCAAGATCGGTTTATATGGCAGCTATGTCAGGTTATAGACCGATTTAAACCATACTCAGTACAGTTGTTGGAAGTGATATAAAAACACTATGTGCAAAATTTCAGTCAAATCGTACGAGAATTACGCCCTCTAGAGACTCAAGAAGTCAAGACCCAAGATCGGTTTATATGGCAGCTATATCAAAACATTGTCCGATTTGGCCCATTTGTATTCCCAACCAACCTACATTAATAAGAAGTATTTGTGCAAAATTTCATGCGGCTAGCTCTACTCCTTCAACGGACGGACGGACATGGCTAGATCGACATAAAATGTCGCGACGATCAAGAATATACATACTTTATGGGGTCTCAGACGCATATTTCGAGGTGTTACAAACAGAATAACGAAATTATTATACCCCCATCCTATGGTGAATGGTATAAAAAAATAAAACAAATCAGGAGATCGGTTTGAATCGGAGCTTTACCTGATTATTATTCGAAGAAATGATCATCTAGGGGTTCAATGATTCTAAGTGGGAAATCTGTTTTTTTTTTTGGGATCCACATGAGGTTGCTGATCAATTCGGACTATATTTTGAATAGAGTTGGGAAGCCAATCACAAAATTCTGTAATGTCCAATCGTGAAGTGAGTTACCTAGAGGTTCAAAGTTTCTAAGTGGGAAATCTGTTTTTTTGGATCCATATAAGGTTACTGATCAATTCGGACTATACTTGGCATAGAGTTGGGAGGCCAATTATAAAAGTCTGTAATGTCTAATGGTAATACTCTTTCTTTACGTTCCGAGTTAACAATTTACATTTTGAACTGTGGATTGAAAAAATTATGGAATAACAAAATAACAAGAATTTAAGAGAAGAGCCAGTGAGCTATGGATTGAAAAATGATGGATAACAAGAATTTAAGAGAAGACCCAGTGAGCCATGGACGGTTTTTATCAGCCGGATGGCAGTTCGGCTTCACTAGATACTGTGAATTCGCTCAATCCTGGACATAAAATAAAACTTGTTATAGACAATCACAATAAGCACTAGTACGACCGGGATGAATCTTATATACCCATGGATCGCATTTGTTATGTTCTTTGCCCGATACCTCTTTATAGATAAACAATCGATAATGGATGAGAATTGCTATGATATTGGAGCTATACCAACTTATGAACCTATTCGGGAATATACTTGGTTTGGCTGTTGGAGAACAAAGTAAAAGTCATTGTGAAAAATTTGGGTGAAATTTGGCACAATGACTTCTACTTTGGTCTCCAGCAGCCGAACCGAATATGGTTCAGCACAACGGATCAGTCACAGTTACGTCGTCGTGACCGAGGTCCTGTCATCCCGTCTACCATGGTTCGAGGGCGACTTAAGAGAAGACCACAGTTTCCTTCAACCGGTAACTAAGTATTATTGCTCCAAGTGTTGGAGCCACAAATTCCGCTTATGTTCGTTGACGACTCTGTTTATTTCCATATTAAGCACGCTAAATTTGAGGTAAGTGGGGTCCGTGCAATGAATTCCATCACGCTCTTCTGCGAGTAACACTGCCTGGGCCAGGAAATTGGGCCGCACTTGAGTATTAGACCAGCGGCTGCTGCGAATTTCCTCTCGGTCACTAGCACATTCGAGGGTAATTTCAGTTCAATGAAGCGGAGATAGGTGTACTAGGATCTAATCGGCCTTCTTCTGATTGATAAACAACCGACCCTCAGAGGTTATGAAGTCGGGTGGTCTGTCGATTTTGAGAATTATTGGGAGGTGGTCTGGTCCCAAAGAAATGACGGCTTGCCAGGATACGTCACTCAGCAGAACAGGGGATGCAATGAAAATGTCTGACGAGCTGCTGCACCTCCTCGTAATCCTAGTGGGGGCATCCTCATTTGCCGTGCAAAACATGAGCCTTCAATATGCTCTGCCACAGCTATGCCCTCTGGTCGTTAACTAAGGAAGAATGGCATAAAATGTGATGCGCATTAAAGACCATTTTGACCAGATCGGGCTAGTAAGCTTGGCCATTTACTGCAGTATGTACACGTTGTATAGCTCTATGTGGGTAGTACCGGACCTAACTGCTATCCCCATGCACTCCATGTTGGGGCCACTAGGGTCAGACGCAGGCGAGATGGGTCTATAGTGCACCGAACGGTGTATCACGAAGGCCAATCTCCCACCTCCATTCCTTAAGCGAATCTTACTCAACACTGTGTATCCGTTACAACTGTGCGAGCTGCAGGTGTTGGTCAGCTTTGTCTTCTGGATCGCTGCAGGGCCCTGAAGCATGCGGAGAAGACACTCTGGAATGTACCTCTCCCATGACGAAATAAGGGCTAACACATACACAGAAGCGGCAGCCCATGCCGATGAAGGACTCTATGGGGTACAACCGACTGCCATGGTTGGTTCTTTGGCTCGATTTGATTACTAAAATCCTACAAATAAAGAAAAATCTTTAATTTTTGGCAAATTTTTTTGTTCTCTGTGGATATAAGACCCTTTCGAACAGTAGGTGTGTAGGGTATAAAAACTCGCATGTTGGTGAAATGATAAATTTTCCGACTAGCATTGACCTTTATTATGAAAATTAAAATTTACTACATTTCGTATGAAATCAGAATTCCCTCCATATTTTTTCATGAAATCAAAATTTTTTTAACCTTTCTGCTTTAAACTTAACAAAGTCTTACAAAAGTAAACAATTTGAAGAAAATTCTGTTACGGAATTTTTTTTTGGAAAATTTTTACATTTTTGTTCAATTCATGTGTTCTTTCTGATTCAATCTGCTACATTCTTCTTTATTCAATTTTTTCTTCAATGAAATTTTAAAAATCAAACACTTGTTTTCAATAAAAAATTTCATCAAAGCAGACCAAAGCTTCAAAAGATAAAAATATTGCTCCAAAAAAAAACTATATTTTCTTAAGAAAAACAATTTTTGCCTTTAAATATTCATTTCAAATTCAATTTCAAAAACTGTCACATTTCAACAGATCATTTTTTTGTTGTTCGAAAAAAGTTTCGAAACAATTAAATTCCAATACCAAAACAATTAAGAAAGCTGTCAAAAAATGAAATTTAAATCTGTCATTTCAGTCAGAGTGGCAACACAACACCACAACACAGAGTCAAGCACATAATCCTTCAAGTGACACCCTCACTCTGACACCCATTTAGAAGTCTTTCGTTCGTTGTTGCACTTGTTAAGAAGAATTAACAACAAATTAAAGATATTCGAGGAAATGTTGTGGAGTAGGTGGAGGATGGAATGGAGCCGCCCAATGCCCCAGACAACTTCCCACATCTGTTGTTACTTTTTAATTACATGATGAAACAAGTAGGTACTGTCCTCAAACGGGCATATTCGATTTCTTGTTACCCTATTCCAAGTAAGTTACAACAGTAGAAAGTAATAAAACTATGGATTTATCAAAATGGTGCGAACTATATTTTAAGAAGCTTTATGTTTCCACTGAACTGTCCCAAACTCTTATGTCTGAAGACATAAGCCGGTTAAGGTTTATCGTAAATATAAGCAATAATCATAATTTTAGAGAAACAACTTCACAAAGAACGTATCAATGTGATAAATTCTAACCGAACAAGTAAAAAGGCGTTGGATACCCACCACCTCGGGTATATATGTAAACCACCTTTCGTCATAATCCTGCGAAAATGCATAATTTATGACCTATAACAGCTATATCGAAATATGGTCCGATTTGGACCAAATTCGTCACCGACATTGAATGGTCCAATAAGTACAAGTTATTGTTCACTTTTGTAGAACAAAATATTGGACTTTTCGGTCAAATATCCAAATAAAGACCGATCTGAACCATACACGCCACGACATAAGTCAAATTTCAGCGAAATCGGACTATAAATGCGAATCTTCTGGGGCCAAGACTTTAAATCGGTAAATCGGTCTATATGGCAGCTATATCTCAATCTGAATCGATCGGAGCCAAATTGAAGTGGGATGACGAAGGGCCTTACACAACTCACTGTGCAAAATATCGGCAACAACGGACAATAAATGGGCCTTTGATGGACCCAAAACCTTAAATCGAGAGATCGGCAGCTATATCCAAATATGACCGATCTGGGCCAAATTAAAGAAGGATATCGAAGGGCCTAACACAACTCACTGTCCCAAATTTCGGCGAATTTTATGGCTTTTTATAGGCCCAAAATTTAAAATCGAGAGATCGGTCTATATGGCAGCTATATCCAAATCTGGACAGTTCTAGGCCAAATTGAAAAAAGGGTGTCGAGGGGCCTCACACAACTCACTGTCACGAACTTCAGCAAAATCGGAAAAATATGTGGATTTTATATGCCTAAGACCCTAAATAAGTCTATATGGGGGCTATATGATGATATAGTCCGATATAGCCCAACTTCGAACTTAACCTTAGGCTTATGGTCAAAAAAAGAATCTGTGCAAAGTTTCAGCTCAATATCTCTATTTATAAAAACTAGCGTGATTTCAACAGATAGACGGACGGACATGGACATCTAGATCGTCTTTGATTTTTACGCCGATCAAGAATATATATACATACATTATATGGTCGGAAATGGATATTTCGATGTATTGCAATCCATCCTTCGATGGTGGGTATAAAAATGAGAATCCTGGCATTAATCTTTATAAAATAAAAAAAAATAATAAAATAATAAACAAGTAAGAGCGTGCTAAGATCAGCCCGGCCGAATCTTATATACCCTCCACCATGGATCGCTTTTGTCGAGTTCTATGCGTGGTATCTCTTTTTAGGCAAACAAAGAATATTGAATAACAACTGTCATGCTATAGGAGCTATACCAAGTTATAGTCCGATTCGGACCAAATGTGAATGCTGAGCATTGTAGAAAACATTGTGTGATATTTCAGTTCATTTGGATAAGAATCGCGTCTTGTAGGGGCTCAAAAAGCAAAATCGGAAGATTGCTTTATATGGGGGCTGTATTAAGCTATTGATCGATTTATACCATTTTAGACACGTATGTTGAAGGTCATGACAGAAGCCATTGTACAAAATTTCTTCCAAATCTGATGATAATTGCGCCCTCTAGAGGCTCACATTTGTTGGAAGTCATAACAAAACGAGAATTACTCCCTATAAAGGCTTAAGAAATCAAGACCCACGATCGGTTTATATGGCAGCTATATCAAAATACAGACCGATTTAAACCATACTTAGCGCAGTTGTTGGAAGTGAAACGAAAACACTCTGGCAAAGTTTCAGTCAAATTGGACGAGCGCCCTCTAGAGGCTCTAGAAGTCAAGACCCAATATCGGTTTATATGGCAGCTATATCAGGTTAGGGACCGATTTAAACCATTCTTGGCACAGTTGTTGGATATCGTAACAAAACATGTCGTGCAAAATTTCATTCCAATTGGATAAGAATTGCGCCCTCTAAAGGCTCAAGAAATCAAGACCCAAGATCGGTTTATATGGCAGCTATATCAAAACATGGACCGATTTGGCCCATTTAAATTCCCAAATGACCTACACTAATAAGAAGTATTTGTGCAAAATTTCAAGCAGATAGCTTTACTCCTTCGAAAGTTAGCGTGCTTGCGACATACAGACGGACGGACAGACGAACGGATATGGCTATACCGAAATGAAATGTCATGATGATCAAGACTATATATACTTTATGGGGTCTCAGACGAATATTTCGAGTAGCTACAAACAGAACGACGAAATTAGTATACCCCAATCCTATGGGTATAAAAATGCTTCTTAGGTTTGGTAACGTTTTCGTCCATTGTGATACCACAGGAACAGAAGAAGGAAGATTCCTTCTGGTTCCTACCGTTGAACCATCCACATCGGTTTAAAATGCCTACTAACTTGCGAATGTTCACATCCGCTAATTTCGACAGGTTCTCAAAAAAAAAAATGTGAGCCTAAAGTGGAACTCCTTCTGACTGCTTGTGCGCTACACACACACAGAAGATGTTCTATAGTCTCTTCTTCTTCTTCGATGTCCTCACAGCTTCTGCAAAAGTCGTTGCTGGCAACCTTCAGTCTGTCAGCATGTTTTCCGATTAGACAATGACCTTTCATGACGGACACAATGACTGAGACGTCTGTTCTAGCCAATGACAGCAAAGCAGTAGACCTCTTCAAGTTTAGATTAGTCCACATAGTTTTTAAATACTTACAGCCCCCCCCCCCCCCCCCCCCCCCCCCCCCTTTGTGACCATCTATCATTCGTTGTCCTTCGGGCCTGGTTCTGAAAACTTTGCTTAAAAGTAGCTAGAGGCATACCCACAGATTCCAGTATCCCTGGAATGTGTAGGGTAGTTCCTAGTTTCGCAAGCTCGTCTGCTTTACAATTCCCTGGGATATCTCTGTGGCCCGGTACCCAGAACAGGTGCATTTTGAACTGTTCAGCCATCTCGTTGAGAGATCTGCAACAGTCGAGGGCGGTTTTTGTGTTCAGAAATACGTTCTCCAGGGATTTAATGTAATCGTCGTAATGACATTCCACCACTTCCTTAATTGCAAGGATCTCTGTTTGATACACTCATCTGTGGTCGTTTAACCTTTTCGATGTGACCAGTTCTAGATCATTAGAGTAAATTCTAAGGCCCACTTGGTCGTCTAGTTTGAAACCATCCGTATAGAAGTCTAAGTTACTTCTATTACCAGTAGGTCCAATTGGTCCTATCAGGAATAGTGGTACAGTATTTTAATACCCTCCACCATAGGATGGGGGTATGCTAATTTCGTCATTCTGTTTGTAACTACTCGAAATATTCGTCTGAGACCCCATAAAGTATATATATTCTTGATCGTCGCGACATTTTATGTCGATCTAGCCATGTCCGACCGTCTGTCCGTCCGTCTGTCCGTCGAAAGCTGTTACATGCCGTATTGGCACTAGGAGGAGCTCGGGGACCAGCTAGCTTAGACGGTCTCTCCTGGGGTGTGTCCATCCCAACCTCTAGCCCAACGACATCCACAATTAAAAATATCAACACTACACACAAACATCTACATCTAATGCACACATCCAGATAGGGAGGAAGGTGTTACCTCCAGCCGCCCGCCCGACCTTGGTCATAAAATTTCCAAATATTTATGTTTTTAATTTATGACCCCTCAAACCGCTCACCCTTCACTTACCCGCTTATAAATTAACCATATTCCCCCTTTTAATAGATTTAGACCTCCATAATATCTTTTACGTTATAAAAATTATGAAATCATTTATTGCTATTAAAATAAAAATTACTAATCTAAACATTAACTAACCATCTTAACACTAATAATAATCATGTGATAATACATAAAATGTAAATAATGTGTTGGTTTACCTAATAATATTTATGTAAAAAAAAAATTTTGTTATTGATGTATTGTATGTATATATGATTTTTTTTTTTGTATCTTTCTAGGTTTTAACAATCTTTCCAAAGCGAGTCCTGCCAGCAGGATATAAACCAAAACAGAAGAGCGGACTGATGGCGATAGATTACGTTATAGCCTTTCTTTCCCTTCTACGTTCTCACTTTAACCGTCACATGTATATTAAAAAAAAACTAACTAAATATTTATAAAGTAATACACAAAAGTTTGAATCAATACTACTATGATTTAGCCTAGATAAACATACAGGAACAAAAAAACATCATTATCATAATTAAGCCTTCCATGGCCTTCAAAAATCACTTGAGGGTATAAAAAAAACGCAAATGATGGCAACCCAGTTCTAATTGCATTCGTCCATACAGTCCGGGGAATGTGTTCCACAGGACGTCCCACTACCTGACCTGAAGGAGCTCCCTAAAGTCGTAGAAGACCGTCACTAATTACCCCCTAATATTCTACTGCGTTGAACTAACGCGACTACAACCGTCGTTGACCGCGCTCGAAGATTGTTATAAAAACGGAAATGTACATATTATACCCAATGGTTTTTTGTTCACTATTGACAACAAATATTACAATGATAATAACATCTACAAATTAGACAATAACTTTAAAATATAATAAAAATTAAACCTAGCTAAATCCATATCAAGGCTTGCTTTGCAAATTTATATCAGCATTAAGGTATACTATTTTCTGGTTCTGGGTTCTTGGTCGATTCGGTGTCCTTGATCACAATTAGAACAATGTAGACGTAATATAAATGTGGTTACCTGGGAATTCCGGACGATTCCGTACAAATTTCAAGAGAATCCTCGTGCAAAAACTTGATGAAGCTAGCACTCTACAATTTTTCTTTTCTCCTCTAGCTTTCAAGCATATAGAGAGATACCCTTTCGGTCTTCTTTGGACACCTGGGCACTAGCTTCTGTCACCATTTATCAGTCTATTTTCCCAGGATAACCTTTTCTTATTCTTTTATAATCACTTAAAGCACGTTTACATTAAAACAAAACCCGTGCCTGATGTAAGCCGTCACTGCACTAGCGTAAAATTTCTATAATTTTCTGCTCAACCAATAACTTTATATTTTCACTTTCACTCGTCCGTCTACACTTGCTGATGGAAGATTTTGCAATCCCTCCAATTCCACACATGAGCGTGCGCTTGGCCAAAATTTCCTAAGTCGGCCATTTCTGTCAAATATATATATTATATACCATCTACTATAAATAGTCCACAGTTCTAGCCGTCTCATTCTAGGAGCTATTAGTATGTGTTCGTGCTATTCTAAATTTTGGCTTTAATCCCTTCTCTCGTTCCCACAATCCTTATAGCAGTTTATAGCAGTTTACTCATTATAGCAGTTTACCCAATATAACACAAATGTATGTATGTGCTAACGATTATCCAAATACACAATGCTCTCAACTCCAGACATTCTCCTGAATGAATCAATTCACAATACGTGGCGTTACGATACGCTACTACGTAGTGGCGGAACGCTTCTCATTTCGATGGGGTGTCAAACTGAACCAATCAGGATCCACACACTAAAACATATGATTGGCGGTGCACGCCAATCTCACAAGTATTCTTTTATCCTTAATTTAATTAATTTCTTTCTTTTCTTTCCAGATGGAGCGGCCCCCATAGCACCAATGAGGAATTGAGGAGACCTGGGATGGGAGAAGTATATCCCTCCACACTGAGCATCCCCCTCTCCGCATCGTGGGACATGAGAACAGGGGTGGGAGAAGATCATCCCTCACACGGCAACCCCCCTTTCTCCATCAAGGCATATGAGGGAATTGGCTGACAATAAGGCAACAACAATAAAAATGTCATCCCTCCCTCCTACGTGGGATAAAAATAAAAAAATCATATTCGCAGCGTTTGGTGGTGGGGGGGGAGCATACAAAAACAAACAAAACAACGCAACAAAAAAAAATCCCCCTCCCCAAATTTGCTCAAAACAAAAAAAAATATAAACCGAAGGTGGTTTTGAGGCCTCCACCAGGGAGAAAAAGGCCTCCCCCTAGCGAAGCTCCACGCAAAATTTTTTTCCTTTTTATTTTCCTCTTCACGAACTCTGCGTTAGACTTTGACCGCAACAAAACTCCGGACATGTCTATTCCCAGTCAACAGGGACGGTGTGCGGGCGACGCTGTCTATAATGATCTCACGTGGGGAACTCCCACACCCTGAGATCCTCAAGCCGGGCATATATGAAAGCAACATTAGGGAAGTGAACTGCGTATCATATCATAAAGATCCAATTACTTCGTGTCTGTTTGTAATACATTGCAGAACGTTATCCACGGGATTCCCCCTGCCGATGGCCACATGACTGGAATCACTTCACCCTAAGGTCAGTCACGGTATCTCCTGGCCTATTGCACTTCGTTTTGGTCAATGCATTATATTGTACGAACGATGGTATTGGCTACACGTAGAAAAAAAACTGCATACATTTCGTGGGCATAGTATTCACCACCCTCTATGATCCCATATCCCCATGCAAACATCACATCGAGTGTAGTCTCGATTGAACAGGCGAGAAATAATAAGTCCGAAAGGAAGTCTATTGTCCCCCTGGTACATGGCAAGAAATCTTTAGAATATATCATACACCGAGAAAAAAAAATGCCACTGTGAATTTGATAGTAGATTCAAAGTCATTGATAAAAGGTAACATTAAGTAGAAAAGGTATAATTACTAAAAAAATAAAAACTAACTAAAAAGGATTTATAATTACTAGGGACTGTATAGTCATGAAAAGAAATAATTACAAGAAACTTGGTGTATAATTACAAGTACATAGGTGTATAATTACGATCACCGACAAACATTTTTGGACATAAATTTACAAAAAAGGTAAAATATCACAGTGGGGTTCAGTTATTTGCACAATGCTATCCAGATATAATCAGGTACTCCACAACACGTATGGGACGGACACTCTTATGATAGTTTATCATCTAGTATACCTAACCCTAGTATTGCACCTTAATTATATCACAGTTAGTATTATTGCACTTTATAACTTTATGTCCTTGGCATGATATATTCCAATGGATTTGCCATCCAGGGATTCCAACTCAAACATATTGTTCCCTACCGGTCGGACTATTCTGCACTTTAGGAACCTTCGACAAAACTTTGCATTTCGATTTTTTCCAAAATCGCTTAAAACATTATTCCTCCTATAAACTTCCTGACCCGGTACCAATTTGAGATTTCGAGCCCTCTTATTATATCTTTCGGCGCTCCTTGTATATGCATCATGCATGTTCTTCTCGATCTTATCACGAATCAAATCCATTCTTTCATTTTGACTCAAGGTGGTAAGCTCATGATCGGTCAACGATTGAAGCTTTCTGGTCAATCTATAATCAGATCCATTCGAAAACATGTGAAACCCGAAAAGGGCGAAAAACGGGGTTACCCCTGTCGCTGAATGGACAGATGTTCTCAAGGCGCATTCTATCTCTGATAAATAGAAATCCCAGTCGCGGTGGTCGTTCTCCATATAGGCTCTGATTGCCGACAGCACGGACTGATTGACCCTTTCCGACGCGTTGGATTGAGGAGAATATACTGCCGTTCTAAGGTGCTTTATTCCATACGTTTCAATCATTTTCTCAAAGCCTTTTGCCACAAATTGTGACCCATTGTCACTATGTATCACCTCAGGGACTCCGAATTTGTGAAATACATCCTGGACTAAAAATTGAACAACATTATTGGTAGTGGCGTCTTTCATCGCCTTGAGAAACACAAATTTGGAAAAATGATCCAACACCACAAATATATAGCAATTGCCACTCCTTGACCGCGGGTACTTCCCCAAAAAGTCAATGTACAGCTTTTGAAATGGTCTTTCAGTTATGACCTCCTGTCCAATCGAAGGCATTAAGTTCTGATTAGCAGATTTTGTCTCTTTACACACCTGACATGACCTAATATAATCTCGAATCTGGCGTGTCATTCCAGGCCAATAGAAGAATCTCTTCACCCTTTCTAGGGTCTTAGCAATCCCTCCGTGGGCCGATGTGCTAGCACAGTGTGCCTTTTCTATAATGGTACTCGTGAGATTACCAGGAATCCATAACTTCCATATGTTCTCCATCTCATCTTCGCGATCAAATTCTGTTTTTTTGTATATCATACCATCAGAAACTTTTAAATCAGGAAGCCTTTCTGCGTTTTCTTCAATGGTCTTTATCAATTCTTTGTATTCATCACATCCAAACTCTGTAGTTTCAAAATCAAGTAGATCTTCTTTACTTCCTTTGCGATGTTCTATGTCGAAGTCAAAAATTTGCAATTGTAATGACCATCTGGCCAGGCGACCGTTTAAATCCCTTTGTGACATAAGCCACTTCAAACTGGCGTGGTCGGTTATTACCGTAAACGGCATCATTTCTACATAGGGTCTAAATTTTTTTATGGCCATCACTGCAGCCAGACATTCTTTTTCAGTGACCGTATAATTCTTTTGGCATGAGTTGAGCTTTTGTGAATAAAATGCTATGGGATGTTCTTCATTCGCATTATTAAGTTGATACAAAACAGCCCCAATTCCGTAATCGGATGCATCGCATTGGATGTAGAACCGTTTTGAAAAATCCGCATGTCGTAATACAGGGGCAGTTGTCAAAGCTTTTTTTAATTTTTCGAACGATTCAGTTGCCGCGGGCGTAAATACAAATTTCTTTGATTTCTTGAGGGTGTCTGTTAAGGGCGCTGAGATGGAGGCAAAATCCTTAATGAAACGCCGGTACCATCCCGCGGTTCCTAAGAAACTTCTGACTTCACGCGTGCTTTTGGGTAATTTTATTTTCTTTATGGCTTCGACTTTCTCTGGATCGGTCTTTAGATTACCACCGCCAATGATAAACCCTAAGTATTTAAGTTCCTGAAAGCAAAATTGCGATTTCTTTAGGCCAATCGTCAGGTTGGCCTCCTTCAAACATTTAGCTACCTTACTCAAAAGTCGTAGATGTTCCTCAAATGTGCTCGATATGACCAACAGGTCATCCAAATAAATAAAATCGTTTTCCTTGAGCATCTGCGGGATAACCTTATCCATAAGTCGACATAATCTCTGAGCGGCGTTACATAGGCCGAACGGCATAACTTTAAATTGGTAAAGAGGCCGTCCTGCCACAGTGAAAGCCGTATAGGGTTTACTCTCATCATCTAGTGGGATTTGCCAAAAGGCATATTTCAAATCCACACTACTAATGAAATGTGTCTCATCAATTCGACTCAATATCCCGTCAATATTTTGGAGCGGATATGCATCTTTAATAGTGAGCTTATTAATCTTTCGTGCATCCAGACAAAATCGATTTTTGCCTGGCTTTCTAACGACTGTAGTTCTATTCGACCAAGGGCTCTCACTTTCTTCTATTACCCCTAATTCTAGCATGGTATCAATTTCCTTATAAACTATTGCCTGAACCGCTGGAGAAATGGGATAGTATCTATCTTTTACTGGAACTGCTCCTTCCACCAATTTGATAGTATGTACTTCTCTTGTGGTACGACCAAGACCTTTCTCTTCAAACGAGTCAAAATTTGTAATAACTTCATCCAGCTGATTCTGTTGTTCGGCAGATAACACATGGGGTTTCAACTTATATTCTGATTTAGGGTACAAAAATTCCTTATTAACATGATCAATATTAAGCTCGTCCACGCCAATCACATCAGGAGCTAATCTAAATTTCCTCCAAAAGTCGATTCCTAAATATAAAGATTGTTCCAAGTCAGGACATAGATACAGTAACAGTTGATGCTGCTGCTCTTTGTATTTTATTGTTAAGTCTACTTTACCCAATACTCTATGTTGCTGGCCACCGGCAGTTTTCACGTTGGTCAACAAGGGGTGAATATCGAGATTGATTTCCTCTATAAATTCTCTACAATTTCTACCTAGTATGCTGACTGAAGCACCGGAGTCCAACAATCCTGAAATCTTTCTTCCTTCAATTTCAACTTCAGCAAAAACACGGGGATCAGAACCAACCTCAAATGCTCTTCGAACCGAGTCTACTAGTAAGCCTATCTCAATACGTTTTCTGGCAAACTTTTCTCTGACTTTCCTAATGCGATTAGAAATCTTAATGTTACCGTCATAGTCGTTAAATATTTTATCTCTAGTTTCTTTATAATTCTTCTCTCTCACATTAATTGGCAAATAGTGTCTTAAGCCGGGTTCAAACTTCTCTGGGATTTTCTCCACTTCTGGTACGATAGCATTATCATTTTCCTTATTAATTTTTGCTAATATTACTTTTCGACCGTTACAGGTACTTCGGTCTGGCGTAGGGTTCCTGTTCTCCCCACACCCCGCTTCTGGTTTCCCGCAACAGTACAAGTAGGACATGTAGGAGTTGTTACATTGGGCTTACCACATCTATAACAAAACAAAGATCGCTTCTGTGATGGGCAGTCTCTAAAAATATGTCCTGGAGTGTGACAGTTCCAACAATTCACCATTGTCTTTAATGCACCTCTTTCCATGTTAATTGCATCCAAATCTTCAGTTGGCATGTACCCAGGTATATCATCTTCATCATTCTCGTCGTCCATGTATACCTCATTCACAAATCTATTAGTGCGTGGTGGTGGCATTGCGTTTCTTATCTCTCTACGGGGAAAATTCCTTTCCGCCTCGTTGCACTCCATTCGCAATTGCTCTACTGACGATATCATCATAGGATAAACAATTCTTCCCAGGCTCTCTTTAACGTTTCTTTTTAGAATCTTGATCATGTCGTACTCTGGTATAGGTTGCAAGAGTTTGGATCGTAGCTGACACATTATTTGAAAATATGCATCAATTGACTCGTTATTTTGTTGCCTTCTATCCGACAGATCTCTCATCAACTCAAACGTGGACCTTACAGTCTGATATTGACTGAATAAAGCATGACGAAGTGATGGCCAATCAGTAAAAGTACGCGATTTAGTGTTAAGCCAATACCATTCATATGCTGTACCCGATAATAAAACACGAAAATCACGAACTACCTCGGACCATGGAATGTCATATTGTGCCTGTAGGCACTCTAGACGAAAAACAAAATCATCGATACTCATCTGAGAGGTATTCCCATTGAATAGTAACCCAAATTTATCTATTCTGATTCTAATTTGTCCATTATTACCATCAGCATTACTAGACCCTGACTCTCTACTACAAGATCGTCTCATCTCGTCATTTTGAACGTGCTGAGTCATTGGCCGATCAGCTGGAAAAGGCATTACATAAGGATTCATTCCGGCCCTCCCATTTGGTAAGCAATTAGAATTCCCTACCTGTATATCTTGTAAATTCATACTAGGGTTATTAACCGATGAAACATCTTGACCCCTACTCGGAAAATTATTCGGGGCACTCGAATCACTACCATCTTTTCTGGTCTTAGATAGCTCTTTCACCATCAAAGTCAAATCCCCTAAAGTCTTTCTCACATCTACCATCTCATCGTTAACCAATCTTCTGACCTGGCCCTCTAAGTTCCTTTGGATCGACTGTGTCTCACTGACAACCAGCTCTCTAACATCAGGCCCTACGTCATCATCCACGCCGCCATGTGCACCCTGACCATCGGGAACAGTATTATTCGGTCTTGGCATAAAAGATGCGCCTCTTTCCTCGTTAGTCACATTAATAGTTCCAGATAGATCGTGGATCTGGCCCTGGTTCGAATTACGGCTATTTCCTTCCATTATGTCCTTCTTTCTATAATATTTCCTTTGCTTCTTCCGGCTGTATATCATGGAAGAGTTCACTTCAAGATCTGTAGATTTTCGCTTACTATTTCCTGTCTTCGACCTGGTTACAACATTCATACTTTAGACTTTATTCTCTCTGCAATCTCCCCTAATTAGTAACTTTACCCGTCCTAAGGGAGTTACAATTTATCCGAGTCTTTTAATGCAAAATATATAAAAAAAATTTCAAATAAAATATAATAATGAATCGATTAATAAAAAAAAACATTCTCATTCGAGTTTTTTCGCTAAGTCTTTCGTTTTAATCCGCAAAATACTTTGTAAACATACGGGGGTTGGTTAATTTATTCGGGTTGAGTGTGCGGTGTCTCTGTATCATGTATCTGACTCTCTCCTGAGAGAGCAATCTCGGATGTGTGTAAACGAAATTACCATACAAATTGAAAAAAAAAAAAAATATATAAGCAGTGTTGCTTGTGCTTTGACATCTAACATAAGCCAAAGGTCAGTATATTATCTCTACGATACTCCAGTCCTCTAAACACTGTGTTTTGAGCGGTTACCGATTCGATGATTAACTGCTACACCTACAACACCTCAAACTGAAACTACATTCAACTAAGCAACACATGGACCATCTCATACAAATAGAACATCGAACTTCAATGTCTATGCTATAAATTATGACCACCAGTACCTACAGTATACAATAAAAGTATAGCTGAAAGTCACAGCGTAAATACTCTCACTACGGACTTTCAGGTTTTCCCCGAAACGGCTAAGAATACTTGAACAGGTACTTCCTGCCAACCTTCACAGATACTTTGGGCTATTTCATCACGCTATTGGTCTATTGGACAGTGTCTAGCTGTTATACACTCTTACTATCATTTATTTCCAGCTTCAAACTGGTCTAACTTTCAATTGGGCGCCATATTGTTACATGCCGTATTGGCACTAGGAGGAGCTCGGGGACCAGCTAGCTTAGACGGTCTCTCCTGGGGTGTGTCCATCCCAACCTCTAGCCCAACGACATCCACAATTAAAAATATCAACACTACACACAAACATCTACATCTAATGCACACATCCAGATAGGGAGGAAGGTGTTACCTCCAGCCGCCCGCCCGACCTTGGTCATAAAATTTCCAAATATTTATGTTTTTAATTTATGACCCCTCAAACCGCTCACCCTTCACTTACCCGCTTATAAATTAACCATATTCCCCCTTTTAATAGATTTAGACCTCCATAATATCTTTTACGTTATAAAAATTATGAAATCATTTATTGCTATTAAAATAAAAATTACTAATCTAAACATTAACTAACCATCTTAACACTAATAATAATCATGTGATAATACATAAAATGTAAATAATGTGTTGGTTTACCTAATAATATTTATGTAAAAAAAAAATTTTGTTATTGATGTATTGTATGTATATATGATTTTTTTTTTTGTATCTTTCTAGGTTTTAACAATCTTTCCAAAGCGAGTCCTGCCAGCAGGATATAAACCAAAACAGAAGAGCGGACTGATGGCGATAGATTACGTTATAGCCTTTCTTTCCCTTCTACGTTCTCACTTTAACCGTCACATGTATATTAAAAAAAAACTAACTAAATATTTATAAAGTAATACACAAAAGTTTGAATCAATACTACTATGATTTAGCCTAGATAAACATACAGGAACAAAAAAACATCATTATCATAATTAAGCCTTCCATGGCCTTCAAAAATCACTTGAGGGTATAAAAAAAACGCAAATGATGGCAACCCAGTTCTAATTGCATTCGTCCATACAGTCCGGGGAATGTGTTCCACAGGACGTCCCACTACCTGACCTGAAGGAGCTCCCTAAAGTCGTAGAAGACCGTCACTAATTACCCCCTAATATTCTACTGCGTTGAACTAACGCGACTACAACCGTCGTTGACCGCGCTCGAAGATTGTTATAAAAACGGAAATGTACATATTATACCCAATGGTTTTTTGTTCACTATTGACAACAAATATTACAATGATAATAACATCTACAAATTAGACAATAACTTTAAAATATAATAAAAATTAAACCTAGCTAAATCCATATCAAGGCTTGCTTTGCAAATTTATATCAGCATTAAGGTATACTATTTTCTGGTTCTGGGTTCTTGGTCGATTCGGTGTCCTTGATCACAATTAGAACAATGTAGACGTAATATAAATGTGGTTACCTGGGAATTCCGGACGATTCCGTACAAATTTCAAGAGAATCCTCGTGCAAAAACTTGATGAAGCTAGCACTCTACAATTTTTCTTTTCTCCTCTAGCTTTCAAGCATATAGAGAGATACCCTTTCGGTCTTCTTTGGACACCTGGGCACTAGCTTCTGTCACCATTTATCAGTCTATTTTCCCAGGATAACCTTTTCTTATTCTTTTATAATCACTTAAAGCACGTTTACATTAAAACAAAACCCGTGCCTGATGTAAGCCGTCACTGCACTAGCGTAAAATTTCTATAATTTTCTGCTCAACCAATAACTTTATATTTTCACTTTCACTCGTCCGTCTACACTTGCTGATGGAAGATTTTGCAATCCCTCCAATTCCACACATGAGCGTGCGCTTGGCCAAAATTTCCTAAGTCGGCCATTTCTGTCAAATATATATATTATATACCATCTACTATAAATAGTCCACAGTTCTAGCCGTCTCATTCTAGGAGCTATTAGTATGTGTTCGTGCTATTCTAAATTTTGGCTTTAATCCCTTCTCTCGTTCCCACAATCCTTATAGCAGTTTATAGCAGTTTACTCATTATAGCAGTTTACCCAATATAACACAAATGTATGTATGTGCTAACGATTATCCAAATACACAATGCTCTCAACTCCAGACATTCTCCTGAATGAATCAATTCACAATACGTGGCGTTACGATACGCTACTACGTAGTGGCGGAACGCTTCTCATTTCGATGGGGTGTCAAACTGAACCAATCAGGATCCACACACTAAAACATATGATTGGCGGTGCACGCCAATCTCACAAGTATTCTTTTATCCTTAATTTAATTAATTTCTTTCTTTTCTTTCCAGATGGAGCGGCCCCCATAGCACCAATGAGGAATTGAGGAGACCTGGGATGGGAGAAGTATATCCCTCCACACTGAGCATCCCCCTCTCCGCATCGTGGGACATGAGAACAGGGGTGGGAGAAGATCATCCCTCACACGGCAACCCCCCTTTCTCCATCAAGGCATATGAGGGAATTGGCTGACAATAAGGCAACAACAATAAAAATGTCATCCCTCCCTCCTACGTGGGATAAAAATAAAAAAATCATATTCGCAGCGTTTGGTGGTGGGGGGGGAGCATACAAAAACAAACAAAACAACGCAACAAAAAAAAATCCCCCTCCCCAAATTTGCTCAAAACAAAAAAAAATATAAACCGAAGGTGGTTTTGAGGCCTCCACCAGGGAGAAAAAGGCCTCCCCCTAGCGAAGCTCCACGCAAAATTTTTTTCCTTTTTATTTTCCTCTTCACGAACTCTGCGTTAGACTTTGACCGCAACAAAGCGCGCTAACTTCCGAAGGAGTAAAGCTAGCCGCTTGAAAATTTGCACACATACTTCCTATTAGTGTAGGTCAGTTGGTATTGTAAATGGACCAAATCGGTCCACGTTTTGATATAGCTGCCATTTAAACCGATCTTGGGTATTGACTTCTTGAGCCTCTAGAAGGCGCAATTCTCACCCGATTGGAATTAAATTTTCCAAGACGCGTTTTGTTATGATATCCAATAATTGTGCCAAGTATGGTTCAAATCGGTCCATAACCTGATATAGCTGTCATATAAACCGATCTTGGATCTTGACTTCTTGAGCCTCTGGAGGGCGCAATTCTTATCCGATTTTATTGAATTTTTGCACGTAGTGTTTTGGTATCACTTCCAACAACTACGTTGATTATGGTTTAAATCGGTCTATATTTTGATATAGCTGCCATATAACCGATCTGGGGTGTTGACTTCTTGAGCCTCTAGAGGGCGCAATTCTCGTCCGATTTAACTGAAATTTTGCATGATGTGTTTTGTTATGATTTCCAATAACTGTGCTAAGTATGGCGTAAATCGATATAGAACCTGATATAGCTGCCATATAAACCTATCTGGGATCTTGACTTCTTGAACCTCTAGAGGGCGCAATTCTCATCCAATTTGGCTGAAAGTTTGTACAACGGCTTCTCTCATTACCTTCAGTATACGTGTCTAGTATGGTCTGTATCAATCAATAGCTTGATACAGCTCCCATATAAACCGATCTCCCGATTTTGCTTCTTGAGCCCCTACAAGGCGCAATTCTTATCCGAATGAACTGAATTATTACACAATGACTTCTACAATGTTCAGCATTCATTTATGGTCCGAATCGGACTATAACTTGATATAGCTCCAATAACATAACAGTTCTTATTCAATATTCTATGTTTGTCTAAAAAGATATACCGCGCATAGAACTCGACAAATGCGATCTATGGTGGAGGGTATATAAGATTCTGTCCGGCCGAACTTAGCACGCTCTTATTGGTTTTTTATCAAAATGCGGCTCAGGTAGGGTTTTATCCACACTGCCTGGAACAACGGATATGGTATCAAGGATAACGCAGTGTCCGTAGCCACCACACGACTTGATAGGTAGCTCCCTTAGCCTCATGGCAGTGTTTAATGTAATTTGTCTTGCCACAATGTTGAGAGGCATAAGATGTAGCATTAAATTCAGTGTATCAGATGGTGTCGTCCTCAGTGGGGCAGTGATGCACAAACAAGCCATCTTTTGGATGCGGTTAAGTATTGAGCAGTAGGTGGACTTTTGAAGCGACGTCCACCTGACCACAACACCATATAGCATTTAAGGCCTAACAACTGCAGTATATACCCAATGCATAACGCACGGCCTAAACCCCCAATGTTTGCCATTGCCTCTGTTGCAGGTGTATAGGCCAAGAGTGGCCTTTCTTGCCCTTTCCAAAATGTTAGATTTGAAGATCAATTTCGTGTCTGGCAAAACACCCAGGTATTTTGAGCTTTCTGTGAATGGAACATTCTATCCTCTCAAGGAGACAGGTTCCACTATAGGCAATTTGTATCTCCCACTGAAGAGAACTATTTTTGTCTTGCACGGATTTATACCTAGACCACTTTCGGTACCCCTTTGCTGTTGCACGTAGAGCTTTCTGAAATATCTCTTAGAGTTTTGGGAAAATGCTTCTTATATTGATCTATGTTTGTAACTTAAAATGTTTGTAACTCGTTGAAAAAGCTTGCAATTATAAGGATTTTAAACCCCTTTGTTTTAGACAAAAAGTTGTTAATTCTACGATAACATATCAAAAACTTTAATTTTCCAAGAAAAAAAATTCAACTTCTTTAAATGTTCTTCCATATTCAGATTTTAACGATCATACCATTACAAATTTTGCAAAAATTACATTACACAATTATAACAACATAATTTCGCTCCCTTATAGAGATTTGTCTGTTTTTGCTGGCATTGCAAAAGGCGTAAAGAATGCATAAAAATTGTTAAAAATGTAATAATTTCTTTAAAAATAACAATAATTCTTGCCAATAATTTATCAAAAATCCAAGTTAAAACAAGTAAAAGCGTGCTAAGTTCGGCCGGGCCGAATCTTATATACCCTCCACCATGGATCACATTTGTCGAGTTCTTTTCCCGGCATCTCTTCTTAGGATATAAGAAAAGATTTGCTCTGCTATTCGAGCGATATCAAGATAGGGTCCGGTTTGGACCACAATTAAATTATATGTTGGAGACCTGTGTAAAATGTCAGCCAATTCGAATAAGAATTGCGCTCTTTGTGAGCTCAAAAAGTAAAATAGAGAGATCGATTTATATGGGAGCTGTATGGGGCAATGGACCGATTCAGACCATAATAAACTCGTATGTTAATGGTCATGAAAGAATCCGTCGTACAAAATTTCAGGCAAATCGGATAATAATTGCGATCTCTAGAGGCTCAAGAAGTCAAGATCCCATATCGGTTTATATGGCAGCTATATCAGGTTATGAACCGACTTGTACTTTATTTGACATAATTGTTGAAAGTAACAATAATAAACGTCTTGGGCTATGGACCGATTCAGACCATAAAAAACTCGTATGTTAATGGTCATGAAAGAATCCGCCGTACAAAATTTCAGCCAAATCGGATAGGAATTGCGCCCTCTAGAAGCTCAAGAAGTCAAGTCCCCAGATCTGTTTATATGACAGCTATATCAGGTTATGAACCGATTTGAACCATATTTGGTACAGTTGTTGGATATCATAAGAAAATACTATGTGCCAAAATTCATTCAAATTGGACAAGAATTGCGCCCTCTAGAGGCTCAAGAAGTCAAGACCCAAGATCGGTTTATATGACAACTATAGAAGGTTATGGACCGATTTGAACCATACTTGGCACAGTTGTTGGATATCGTAACAAAACACGTCGTGCAAAATTTCATTCCAATCGGATAAGAATTGCGCACTCTAGAGGCTCAAGAAGTCAAGACCCCAGATCGGTTTATATGGCAGCTATAGCAGGTTATGGGCCGATTTGAACCATACTTGGCACAGCTGTTGGATATAATAACGAAACACGCCGTGCAAAATTTCATTCCAATCGGATAAGAATTGCGCACTCTAGAGGCTCAAGAAGTCAAGACCCAAGATCGGTTTATATGGCAGCTATATCAGGTTATGAACCAATTTGGATTATATTTGGCACAGTTGTTGGATATCATAACAAAACACGTCGTGCAAAATTTCATCCCAATCGGATTAGAAATGCGCACTCTAGAGGCTCAAGAAGTCAAGACCCAAGATCGGTTTATATGGCAGCTATATCAAAACATGGACCGATATGGCCCATTTACAATACCAACCGACCTACACTAATAAGAAGTATTTGTGCAAAATTTCAAGCGGCTAGCTTTACTCCTTCGGAAGTTAGCGTGCTTTCGACAGACAGACGGACGGACGGACGGACGGACGGACGGACGGACGGACGGACGGACAGACGGACGGACATGGCTAGATCGACATAAAATTTTACGACGATCAAGAATATATATACTTTATGGGGTCTCAGACGAATATTTCGAGTAGTTACAAACAGAATGACGAAATTAGTATACCCCCCATCTTATGGTGGAGGGTATAAAAACTCAGAACTAAAATTTATTCTAATCGTCACAAGCAATTCTTCCACATTATTATTCTCCATAGCAGTGGTGTAGGGTATGAACAAGAGTCCGCTGCCATACAGTTCATATTGACACTTTCGACTGTGTGACAATGACAACTTCAGTGCATTCTTGCAAGGGGCACCAATCCAGCATCCACACAGATGTTGCATGTCACCCAGCCATAATGTTGACTGAATGACATGCAGCATTCCATGTCGCTGTATTAGTTTCACCCGCATTGAGGAAATATATGTCGAACACTGTTTTTTGTTGCTTGCAAACTCTAACAAACAAAGATTGAGATCAAACCAAAATTGGAACAAAATGAATTGAAAACGTATGGTGGACCCATGTCATGTAGGAGCTTAGGATTAGTGGACATAACTCTATGCCCATCCACAGCGGCGTTGCTAAAGCAGAGCTCTCTTGGGCAAGAAAAAGTATTTAAGAAGACATTCGACACATTTGGGGAATCTAAATCTTAATTTCGATGTCGCATTTTGGATCAAACGAACAATACTAATACTACAGTTGTATACAAACTATTAAAGCGGATTTGTTTAAAGGGTGGCACAAGTTGTAGCATAATGTATCAAATTTCATGGAAATTTTCCTAAAGCGATTTTAAAGATTTTATAAAATTTATAAAGTAATGAAATTGCTCTCATCTCCTTTCATCTGTTCTAAGATTTTAGGTAGAATCTTGCAGAATAAGATCGGATATCAAACACCATTGAAATTAGTATGCCAATTATCATTTTATTTCCCAGGTAAGCTTGTTTGCAATAGATTGCCAAGACGATCAAGAACCTATCTACTTTATGAAGCTACAAATAAATCGCTTGAATCCCTCATCTATGTACCATATTCACAGTAGTTGTCCCTACGGAAGATCTCGTCCATCTGTATGACGATAGTAAGGGCGATTCACACTTCAAGCCCTTTAAACGGAGTGATCAGGCAGAATTCTCCTATCACTTCAGCATGTACAACCCTTATGTTGCAATCTGCCAGCTCTATCATATAGCTTCACATTTTTGAGGTTATACATACTCAGAACGTTTTGTTATACTAGCGCTATTTGTGTTGTTTACAGTAACTTAAAAGATTCATCTCTCCCAAAAAATGGAACTAAATCGTGAACATTTTCATGCGATTATCTTTTACAACTTTCGACGTGGATTAACTCAACAACAGTGCATCGATGAAGTTAATTAAATTTTTGGCGATGAAGCTCCATCCAAGATCAGTGTTTATTGATGGTATGGTGAATTCAACCGAGGTCGTAGTTCACTCCAAGACAAATTTCGTGAAGGTCGTCCAAGATCAGTTATTTTCCCAAAAACCATTGATGCTGTGCGCCAAATGATATTGCAAGATCTCCATTTAACCTATCGTAAGATTGAGACTTAGGCATCAGTGGGGCATACATACAGCATACATTCAATATTGCATGACGTTCAAAAAAATTTGTTAGCGTTGGATCCCACACAATTTGTCAATCGCTCAAACAAAGGCTCGTGTCGATTGGTCGAAAGAAAAGCTCCAAAAATTCGAAACAACTGCCTTTCTCAGCACTCAAAACATCGATTTGATGAGTCATCTGCGGTATAGTCATGACTTGGGACCGAATGACTTCTTTTTATTCCCGTACGTAAAAAATAAAATGAGAGGTCAACATTATTCGACACCTGAAGAAGCGGTTGGTGCGTTCAGAATGCATGTTTTGGAGATGCCTCAATTAGAGTGGCAAACGTGTTAGGATCGTAATGGGGAATATTTTGAAAAACAATAATCCCTATATATAAAAGGCATCCCTCGTATCCCTTGAAGTTTCTTCCATACGACTAGAAGGGATTTTAAGGAAGCTTGGCAGGTGCTAAATACCACCTCTGACATGTAGGTAAGTCAAGTTGGTAATCATTCCCAAGGTTGGAAAAAATAAACCACAGTACCACAAAGTCATCTGTAGCCGTGTTTACTGCAAACACTGCACTATGGTATCAATCCTCATTTGTATACCCACCTCCAAAGAATGGGGGTATATTCATTTTGTCATTCCGTTTGCAACACATCGAAATATCCATTTCCGAACCAATATATATACGGTTCCGATCGTTCTATATTTGTATATGGCGTCCATAAAGGCCAATATTTTGTTCTACAAAATTTAACAGTGACTTATACTTATTAGACCACGCAATGTCCATGTCGAATTTGCTTTAAATCGGACCATATTTCGATATAGCTGCTATGCTTTTCACCGGATTATGACGGAAGGTGATTTACATATATACACGAGGTGGTGGAAATCCAAAGTTCGGCCTGGCCGAATTTAACGCATTTTCTTCATAACTTTGGAATCTTCTAAAGTTAAAGCTGACAGCGTTTTATCTCCGCAACATTTAAGTGCATCTATAAGTTCTAAGCAGATTCCATGGTGGTGGGTTCGCAAGATTCGGCCCGGCCGAACTTAGCACGCTTTTACTTGTTCCACACCATGGGGTAGGGGTGTTCCACATCATAGGATAGGGGTATATTCATTTAGTCATTCCATTTGCATCACATCGAAATATTCATATCCGACCCTACAAAGTGTATACATTTAGGATTGTCGTAAAATCCTAAGGCGATTTAACGATGTCCGAGTGTCCGCCCGTCCATCTGTTGTAATCACTCTTCAGTCTTTCGAAGTTGAGATATTGAGCTGAAATTTGACACAGATACATATTCTTGCTGCACTCAGGTTACGTTCTTGATGGGGCCAAATCGGACCATATTTGGATATAGCTGGCATATAGACGGATCTGCCGATTAAAGGCCTGAAGCCCATAAAAGATGAATTTTTTATCAGATTTCGCTGAAATTTGAAACAGTGGGTTATTTTAAGCCTCCCAATATCCGACCAAAATATTGTTTAGATGGGACAATATTTATTGGGTTGCCCAAAAAGTAATTGTCGGTAATATAGTAGTAATATAGTCGGCGTTGACAATTTTTTTCAACAGCTTGTGACTCTGTAATTGCATTCTTTCTTCTGTCAGTTATCAGCTGTTACTTTTAGCTTCCTTTAGAAAAAAAGTGCGCGAAATTTTGTTTACATTTGTTTGTCTGGCGTCAATTATAATATGGGTACCACATGTATTGAAAGAAATTCATTTAACAAACCGAATCAACGCTTGTGATATGCACCTTAAACGCAATGAATTCGATCCGTTTTTAAAACGAATCATAACTGGAGACGAAAAATGGATTGTTTACAATAACGTTAGTCGAAAATGATCATGGTTCAAGCATGATGAACCAGCTCAAACCACTTCAAAGGCTGATATCCACCAAAAGAAGGTTATGCTGTCTGTTTGGTGGGATTGGAAGGGTGTGGTATATTTTGAGCTGCTTCCAAGGAACCAAACGATTAATTCGGATGTTTACTGTCAACAATTGGACAAATTGAATACAGCCATCAAGGAGAAGCGACCAGAATTGGTCAATCGTAAAGGTGTCATATTCCACCAGGACAACGCTAGACCGCACACATCTTTGGTCACTCGCCAAAAACTGAGTGAGCTTGGCTGGAAACTTTTGATGCATCCACCATAAAGCCCTGACCTTGCACCATCAGACTACCATTTATTTCGATCTTTGCAGAACTCCTTAAATGGTAAAACTTTCGGCAATGATGAGGCTATAAAATCGCACTTGGTTCAGTTTTTTGCAGATAAAGGCCAGAAGTTCTATGAGCGTGGAATACTAAATTTGCCAGGAAGATGGCAAAAGGTTATCGAACAAAATGGCAATTATATATTTGATTAAAGTTCATTCTAAGTTTTACTAAAAATGCATTTACTTTCTTTTAAAAAATCCGCAATTACTTTTTAGGCAACCCAATAGATATAGGTGTTATATAGACCGATACACCGATTAATGGTCTGGAGCCCACAAAAGCCTAATTTTTTAAGCGATTTCGCTGAAATTTGAAATAGTGAGCATTTTTACGCCTCCCAACATAGAATCCAAATGTGGTTCAGATCGAACTATATTTAGATAAAGCTGGTATATTGACCGATCTGCCGATAAAGTGTCCGAAGCTCATACAAGCTCTATTTAATATCCGATTTCGCCGAAATTTGAAAAAGTGGGTAGTTTAAGGTCTCCCGACATCCGTCTTGAATTTGGTTCGGATCGGACTATATTTAGGTATAGCTGCCATACAGACCGATCTCCCGATAAAAGGTCTAAAGCCAAAAAAAGCTTTATTTTTTATCCGATTTCGCTGAAATATGAAACAGTAAGAAGAGTAAGACCATCCGCCATCCGACCTAAATAAGATAAAGATCGGACTGTATTTGGATGTAGCTGCTATATAGACTGATGCGCCGATTAAGGGTCTGAAGCTCATAAATGCTTTATACCCGATTTCAGCAGTGACTTATATATTGGGTTGCCCAAAATGTAATTGCGGATTTTTTAAAGGAAAGTAAATGCATTTTTAATAAAACTTAGAATGAACTTTAATCAAATATACTTTTTTACACTTTTTTTCTAGAGCAAGCTAAAAGTAACAGCTGATAACTGACAGAAGGAAGAATGCAATTACAGAGTCACAAGCTGTGAAAAAATTTGTCAACGCCGACTATATGAAAAATCCGCAATTACTTTTTGGGCAACCCAATATATTAGACCACTCATATATATTAGCCACTCCGTGCCGAATATAAGTGCATAAGTTATCCAATTTTCACCGGATTGTGATGAAAGGGGGTTCACATATATACCCGAGGTGGTGGGTATCCAAATTTCGGCCCGGCCGAACTTGCCGAACTTTTTACTTGTTGTCTTTATAATATATTTTAATTCTTTTTCATTTCTGCGAAAATTTTATTAAAATAATGTCTCTTGGAAATTTTGCCGTTAACAATTTTTAATTTTGTCTTTCGAAAAAGTCCAAACAATTCAAAATATTTCTTAGTCTGTAGAGAATATTTTATTAAAATTTTCCATTTAGGAAAATTAATCCGTCCCACGCCACTATGGACATACATCTTAGCCAGTAATAGGTTTGTTGTGAACTAAAAAGGTAACTTCGAAATAGAAAATCTAAATAAGAAATTCCGTGCTACTTACAAAATCCTTAATTGTTTTCCATGCCACGCCTCTGAGTTCATTTCTGGTATTGTTTCCCCAGTTAATTGCCAATATCTGCTAGCCGCGAAAGCCTGGCAATGACATGGGAAATGCTCCATTGCTATCATTTGGCGCACCGATTTTTCATAAATGAGCTCCTAGTGGGAGGGTATGTCCCCAATAGCTGGCATGAGACCAATGTTTCGACTTCCGATCTTGAACCCATAAATGGAGCATTCAGTTTCGATTTCGCTAAAATTTGGGACTTCGAAATAGAAAATCTAAATAGAAAATTTCGTGCTACTTACAAAATCTTTAATTGTTTTCCATGCCCTGCCACTAAGTTCATTTCTGGAAATGTTTCCCCACTTAATTGTCAATATCTGCTAGCCGCGAAAGCCGGCCAAAAACATATCTCGCCATATACCCCGCATGCCCTACATATGCTATTATTTGGATCACCGATCTTGTATAAATGAGCTCCTAGTTATATGCGCTCTTTTGTGGACTACGAGCTTACTTATGCAAATTCGGTGCGGAAAGTGACAGCATGTGGAGGGCATGTGGGAAAGATGTTGCCCGGCTTTCGCCATTTTCCCTTTACAGGATATATATTGAAATTTCGCCTATTCAAAAAATTATTGGGTGGGAGGGTATGTCCCCAATAGCCGGCATAGAGACCAATGTCACGACTTCCGGTCTTGGACCCATAAAAGAAGCATTCAGTTTCGACTTCGCTAAAATTTAGGACAGTGAGTTGCATTTGGCCCCCGCTTTCTGAACCAAATAGGGACCATGTCTGACAATATTAAGATATAGCAGTCATATAGACCCATATGCTGATTTAATGTCTTAAGCCCATTACAGGCTCATTTATTGGCCAATTTCGGACAATGAGTTGCTGGAGCCATGTAGACCGATCACCCGTTTGATTTGAGCCCATAGAAAGCTCATTTTTTACCCGATTTTACTGAATTTTAGAACAGTTAGTTGCATCATACTTTCGGTTTTTTGCGTTATCTACCACTGTGCATGGTCATTTGGTATGGACACTTGTTGGCATTACAATGCGTCAATATACATTTCAGAGTCTTCTGAGACAACCACTACATCTTAACCAAGCTAATCAGTATACTTTCGAATATGTCCAACTCTTTTGTAAACCAGATCCTGCATTGACTTCCAAATGAGTGAGGACCAAAAATTTGCAATATAAATGGGGTCGACCCAAAACACTATATTTCGACATTGCAAGCAAATTTGCAAATCTATATGTGGTGATGTTGTTGACTTTTCCAAAGTTTCATAAAGGATTACCATAGGAATACTTTAAAAGCCAAATAACCGGAAATAAGTGCTACGAGAACCCCTTTTTAATGTTTTCACCATTAGTAGATCTATGTGGTTTTGTTTTTGTGGAAGGGGGCTCTAAACATTGCTTCCCTAATTTATTTATCCTGTCATAAACATTTTCAAATCTTCTCAAGCTCATTGATGCAATTCACACGATATAAATCAACGTGTTGATGACCATAATTTCTAGACCTTCTTAAGTTGAATGTTATCCCAAATTGACTATTTTGAAGTGATTTCACAAGACGATTAACAAAGACCATAAACTACTTGTTTATTTGGTTACCGATTTTATACAAAAACCCTATCGTTGTGTCTCTTCTGAAGCAGCCATGGCTGGGGCTCTTATCTCTCGACCAAATCACATTACTTAAGAAAGCCCATTAAGTAATGGCCGTTGTTGTCGTCAGAAACAGAGGAGTGCGACACAACACACTGTACGAGAGTAGTATTGGTGCAGAGTGGAGAAGTAGTAGGAATCACAGTCAGCTGGCATGAGGGAAAATTTACAAACATGAGACTCAAACTGAAACTGAAATCGTCGACAAACAACATTTATGAGACCTTAAATGAACAAATAAAATGGTTTAAATGAAAAGCAAACCCCATCAACAGCAACAACAACAACATATGAGATGATGGCCATAGAACAAATAATATAAGCGTTTAATTTAATTGGACCACAAAACCCGACTCAACTCAAAAACAAACCAAAAACACATATCAAACCAAACAAAAAGGACACCGACATTTTGTTGTGAGAAACCAAACAAACAAGTGATTGTATTCAAGCATATCCTTATCCTTCTCCAACGCCAAGAGTTTCAACACAAATAAAAATAAGAAACTATCTTTTTCATGTTTTCATGCCCCAACAACAACAATGAGAACGACAACAAAAACTTCTAAAAAACAGTCATAAAATTTTATAGATTTTTAGTTTATAATGATGCCCTTAATAAAACTCGTTAATGTGTATTTTGAAAATAATCTTTTGGTTTGCACAAAGGAGAAGAAGGTTGTGGTTACCATAAAGAGGAAGAGGACAGATTCGATGAGTGCGTTAACCATTAGGAAACTGTGTTTGACAAAAGGCCATTTGAGATCTACAAGGATTTTATAATTAGTTGGGTGGCATCTAGAAACTCAATGACAGCAATGAAAGTAATTTATGATGAATTCACCTATGATGTTTCTGTACCAAGGTTGTTAAAAATCAACAAAAAAATTAAAATCTCTCTAAAATTTTCCGGTTATGACAAGGATTAGGTTATAGTGGGAGTCCGCAATTATACTCACTTATCAAATTGAGCCTACATTAAATATTCTATATACTGCACAGAAAGAACTTCGTTAACAAGTAAAAGCGTGTTAAGTTCGCCGCGTCGAATCTTATATACCCTCCACCATCGCATTTATCGAGTTCTTTTCCCGGCATCTCTTCTTAGGCAAAAAGGATATAAGAAAAGCTTTGCTCTGCTTTGGTTTGGACCACAATTAAATTATATTTTGGAGACCTGTGTAAAATGTCAGCAAATTCGAATAAGAGTTGCGCCCTTTGGGGGCTCAAGAAGGAAAATAGAGAGATCGATTTATATGGGAGTTGTATAGGCCTATAGACCGATTCAGACCATAATAAACACGTATGTTGATGGTCATGAGAGGATCCGTCGTACAAAATTTCAGGCAAATCGGATAATAATTCCGACCTATAGAGGCTCAAGAAGTCAAGACCCAAGATCGGTTTATATGGCAGCTATAACAAAACATGGACCGATATGGCCCATTTACAATACCAACCGACCTACACTAATAAGAAGTATTTGTGCAAAATTTCAAGCGGCTAGCTATACTCCTTCGAAAGTTAGCGTGCTTTCGACAGACAGACGGACGGACGGACAGACGGACGGACATGGCTAGATCGACGATTAGGAATTTATATACTTTATGGGGTCTCAGACGAATATTTCGAGTAGTTACAAACAGAATAACGAAATTAGTATACCCCCATCCTATGGTGGAGGGTTTAACAATTTTGTCCTCACATTTATTAAAAAATAATTACTTTTGTCTCAAGGAACTTTTTATATCCTCCGCTGTAGGATGGGGGGTATACTAATTTCGTCCGTCCGTCCGTCTGTCCGTCCGTCTGTATGTCGAAAGCACGCTAACTTCCGAAGGAGTAAAGATATCCGCTTGAAATTTTGCACAAATACTTCTTATTAGTGTAGGTCGGTTACTATTGTAAATGGGCCATATCGGTCCATGTTTTGTTATAGCTGCCATATAAACCGATCTTGGGTCTTGACATCTTGAGCCTCTAGAGTGCGCAATTCTTATCCGATTAGAATGAAATTTTGCACCACCTGTTTTGTTATGGTATCCAACAACTGTGCCAAGTATGGTTCAAATCGGTTCATAACCTGATATAGCTGCCATATAAACCGATCTTGGGTCTTGACTTCTTGAGCCTCTAGAGTGCGCAATTCTTATCCGATTGGAATGAAATTTTGCAACGACGTGTTTTGTTATGATATCCAACAACTTTGCCATGTATGATTCAAATCGGTCCATAACCTGATATAGCTGCCATATAAACCGATCTTGGATCTTGACTTCTTGAGCCTCTAGAGTGCGCAATTCTTATCCGATTAGAATTAAATTTTGCACCACCTGTTTTGTTATGATATCCAACAACTGTGCCAAGTATGGTTCAAATCGGTCCATAACCTGATATAGCTGCCATATAAACCGATCTTGGGTGTTGACTTCTTGAGCCTCTAGAGGGCGGAATTCTTATCCGATTAGAATGAGATTTTGCACTGCATGTTTTGTTATGATATCCAACAACTATGCCATGTATGATTCAAATCGGTCCATAACCTGATATAGCTGCCATATAAACCGATCTGGGATCTTGACTTCTTGAGCCTCTAGAGGTCGCAATTCCTATCCGATTTGCCTGAAATTTTGTACGCCGGATGCTCTCATGACCATCAACATACGTGTTGATGCCATACCATACCCCAATTTTCAAACATCTTGGAGATCCTTGCACCGATTTTACCGAATTTGCCACCTTATGGTACCCCAAAAACTCGAAATTGGTATAAAATTTTTGGGTCATATAACCTGGGGGGACGCCCCATCCCGAAACCCATCCAGACGGACATATTTACGGATTAGAACAATATGAGTATCAAATGAAAGGTACTTAAGAGTAAAATAAGAACTTGGTATACAAATTTCACCCAAAGTGTTCGGGGGGGTCCCCCACCCTTTAACTGGAGTCTTTCACCGCTTTGGGCAATATAGGTATCAAACGAAAGGTATATGAATTTAGAGTAAAATTCTGACATAAAAATGTATTCCTTGGCGCCTGAGGGGCCTCTCCACACCCCAAAACCTCCCGCACGGATATTTGTATCAAACTAAAGGTGTTCAAGAGTAGTGTACGAACTTGGTATACAAATGTTTCCTAAAGTGTTCGGGGGGTCCCCCACCCCCAACAGGACTCTTTCACCGCTTACGGCAATGTGGGTATCAAATGAAAGGTATTTTATAGTAGAGTAAAAATCTGATATAAATAGTGTATTCCTTGACGTTTGAGGGGCCACCCCATTCCCCAAAACCCACAGCAGGGCATATTTACTAATGTGGACAATATGGATATTAAATGGAGTGTATTTAAAGAATATGATATAAAAAAGTGTACCTTGGTATCTGAGGCGCCTCCCCAGCCCCCAAAATCCTCCAGTAAGGCTTATTTACCAATTGGGATAATATGGATATCAAATGAAAAGCGTTTGGAAGATGAGTAAACATCTGTTATAAGAATTTGGTCCAAGGTGTCTACGGTGCCTCCCCAACCTCAAAACCCCTTAAACGGGCAACATCACAAAATAGGCATCAAATGAAAGGTCCTTGGGAGTTGACTACGAATCTGGTATACATATTTGGGATAGAGTCTGGGACCGGCCACCCACTAAATACCCTTCAATAGGTCGTGTAGTTCGAGCGGAATGATATGTGAATTAAAAGAAAGATCAATGTCAGTAGAGTTCTAATCTAATGTTGATATAAGGATTCCAGAATCTGGGTCACGTCCAGCCGTCCTGCCGTTCAGCAGGACATGTATATCGTCACAATAAAGGACGCAACTAAATTGTCTTAGCGTCTGGGGGAGCGACACTCTCCTGTCAATAAAAACAACACCAAACTGTCATATAGGACGACCGCTAATATATTGTACTAAAATGAAAAGATGTGTCAGAGGGCAATCCATCTCCCCCTAACCTACTCAAAAAAGGGGGCTAAAAAAAATATATAAAGGCCGATCAATATAAAATTGGACAGCAATAAAAGGTCTTTGGTAGTAGAGTACACTTTTTATCCTCAAATTGAGATAGACATAGGACCTACGGATCTTTAAAAATGTGGTATGCCAACTGGCAGCTTTAAAATGTGATTTTGAATGCAGATAACCAAAACATTAAAAAAAGTAAAAAGGCATTAAGTTCGGCCGGGCCGAATTTTGGATACCCAACACCTCGTGCATACTTAAAGAATATATGTAAACCTATTTTCGTCAAAATCCGATAAAAATTGGATAACTTATCCACCCAAATTCGGCATGCGCATTTAGTGGTCTTATAAATATAAGTTACTGTTGAATTTTGTATTTCAAATTTGAACAAAATCGGGTAATAAATAACGCTTTTATGAGTTTCAGACCCTTAACCTGGCATATCGGTCTATATGACAGCTATATCTAAATACAGTACTATTTTTACCATATTTGGGTCGGATGGGGGGTGAAATTTGATAAAAAAATAATGCTTTTATGGGCTTCAGATCCTTTTGACATCTTGAGCCCCAGGAAGCCGCAATTTTAATACCCACCACCGAAGGATGGGGGTATATTCATTTTGTCATTCCGCTTGCAACACATCGAAATATCCATTTCCGACCCAATAAAGTATATATATTCTTGATCAGCGTAAAAATCTAAGACGATCTAGATATGTCCGTCCGTCTGTCTGTTGAAATCACGCTACAGTCTTCAAAAATACAGACTTTGAGCTGAAACTTAGCACAGACTCTTTTTTTGTCTACAAGCAGGTTAATTTCGAAGATGGGCTAAATCGAACTATATCTTGATATAGCCCCCATTAGACCGATCCGCCGATTTAGGGTCTTAGGCCCATAAAAGCCACATTTATTACCCAATTTTGCTGAAATTTGGGATAGTGAGTTGTGTTAGGCCCTTCGACATTCCTTTTCAATTTGGCTCAGATCGGTCCAGTTTTGGATATAACTGCTATTTAGACCGATCCTCCGATTTAAGGTCTTAGGCCCAAGAGAGCCACATTTAGTATCCGATTTTGATGAAATTTGGGACAGTGAGTTGTGTCAAGCCCTTCGACTTACTTCGTAAATTTGGTCCAGATCGGTCGAGATTCGCAATACCGAATATATACCCGAGGTGGTGGGTATCCAAAGTTCGGCCCGGCCGAACTTAACGCCTTTTTACTTGTTGTAAATAGTTTGATTTGTTTGCTTGTTCCGGTTTGTTTGTTTGTCCGTATAGAATCAAAAACGGCTGAATCGATTACCCTGAAATTTTCACAGATTATGTAGGTTGGTCTGGAAGGAAACATAAGCTTTATTATTTTTTAATATCGGGAGGGGGCGAACCCTCCCCCTTACCACAAAAGGACTACCTATAAATGAAAGTGGACCGATCGGGACAATATGTGATTCAAATAAAGGGTATTCAAAAGTAGAGTACGAATTTCATATTAAAAGTGGGCCCAAGTACCTGGAGGGCTACTTAATATAGGTTTATTTGACGATCATGACAATATGGGACTCGTATAAAAGGTATTTGGGAGTAGATTACGAATATGGTCAGGTATTAGGAATAGGCTTTATAATTTATTGATAACGGAAGGGGTCGAACCCTCCACCGTTACCCCAAAAACACCACCCAAAATCCAAAGTGGGCCGATAAGGACAATATGGGTATCAAATGGAAAGTATGCGGGAGAAGATATCGAAGTATAAGGCGTCCCCCACCCCCACCAAATCGCCCAAAATTGGCACATAAAAAAATCACGGATATATGGAATTTGGTTTGTTTGTTCCGTATAGACTGAAAAAGGGTAGAACAGATTTTTTCGAAATTTTCGCATATTGTGTAGATTGGTCTGGAAGGAAACACAGGCTATATATATCGGTATCGGAAGGGTGACTGGGAGGGTCAGACTTATGCCAAAAACACAACCCAAAATCAAAAGTTGACCGATCGGGACAATATAGGTATCAAATGAAAGGAGAGTAAAATAGGAATATGGTATTTTGAGTATAATTACCGATCGGGCCGCCCCAACCCCAAAACTCCCCCAAACAGGCAAATTAAACGTTCATTTCAACATGGGGCTCAAATGAAAGGTATTCGGGAGTAAAATTTGGAATCTGGCATACAAAATCAGATCGAAATACAGGGGGTCACGCCAACCCTCAAAAACGCCATTACACCCATTATGACTATATGATACTTGGCTGAACCGATTTTCTTAAAATTTTCATAGACTGTGTATGTTTGTCTGGAAGGAAACATAGGTTATATAATTTTACTATATCGGTTGGAGGCGGACTAGCCGAGTCCGAACGGCGTTCCGCAGAGCGACATTCTTTGGGGAAAATTTTTTAAATGACCATGCTTGGGATTATACCTCGCAAATGTCGCCAACATTAACAGGGTATAAACATCGCTTTGTCCGATGTTCTTGCCAGGATTCGAACGCGTTCAGCGCCATAGGCTACCATGGCACGATTTCGATATCCGCATTCAGGGCGAAGTGTCCCCAACCTAAAAAGACATTAGAGAGTTAAAGAAGGCGCAGCGGAGCGGGCCCGGCTCAACTAGTAAAATATATATATACATGATCGGCGTAAAAATCTAAGACGGTCTAGCCATGTGCTTTCGTCTCTCCTTCCGTGTGTCCGTCCGTATGTCCGTCTGACCGTCTGTCTGCTTTAATCCCGCTACAGTCTTTAAAAATATTGATATTGAGCTGAAACTTTGCTCAGATTGTTTTTCTGTTCATAAGCAGGTTAAGTTCGAAGATGGGGTATATCGGACTATATCTTTATATAGCCCCCAAATAGACCGATCCGCTTATTTAGGGTCTTAGGCAAAAAAAAAGCCACATTTATTATCCGATTTTGCTGAAATTTAGCACAATGAGTTATGTTATGCCCTTCGACATCCTTTGTCAATTTGGCCCAGATCGGTTCAGATTTGGATATAGCTGCCATATAGACCGTTCTCTCGATTTAAGGTTTTGGGCCCACAAAAGGCGCATTTATTGTGCGATTTCGCCGAAATTTGGGACAGTGAATTGAGTGAGACCCCTCGACTACTATTTGCAATTTGGTCAAGTTCGGTCCCGATTTGGATATAGCTGCCATATAGCCATATAGACCGATAACTCGATTTAAGGTTTTGGGGCCATATAAGGCGCAATTATTAACCAATTTCCTCGAAATTTGGGACAGTGAGTTGTGTTAGACCCTTTGACATATTTCTGCAATTTGGCCTAGATCAGTTCTGATTTAGATATAACTGCCATATAGACCGATCTCTCGATTTAAGGTTTTGGGGCCATAAAAGGCGCAATTATTAACCAATATCCTCGAAATTTGGGACAGTGAGTTGTGTTAGGCTCTTTGACATATTTCTGCAATTTGGCCTAGATCAATTTTGATTTGGATATAGCCGCCATATAGACTGATCCATCGATTTAAGGTTTTGGGACCATAAAAGGCGCATTTATTATTCGATTTCCTCGAAATTTGGGATAGTGAGTTGTGTAAGGCTCTTTGACATATATCTGAAATTTGGCCTAGATCAGTTCTGATTTGGATATAGCTGCCATATAGACCGATATATCGATTCAAAGTATTAGCCCTATAAAAGGCTCATTTATAATGCGATTTCGTTGAAATTTGACACAGTGACTTATGTTAGGCTTTTCGACATCAGTGTCGTATATGGTTCAGATCGGTCTATATTTCGATATAGCTACCCAAAGGCCAATATTTTGTTGTACAAAATTTAACAATATCATGTACTTATTAGACCACTCAATGTCCGTGCCACACCACTACTGTGGTACAGGGTATTATAACTTAGTGAATTAATTTGTAACACCCAAAAGGAAGAGCGATAGACCCATTGATAAGTATACCGATCCACTCAGAATCACTTTCTGATTCGATTTAGCTATGTCCGTCTGTCTGTCTGTCCGTCTGTCCATGTTAATTTGTGTACAAACTACAGGTTGCAATTTCCATCCGATCGTCTTCAAATTTGGTATGGCCATGTTTTTCGACCTAGAGACGAAGCCTATTGAAATTGAAAAAAATCGGTTCAGATTTGGATATAGCTCCCATATATAAGTTTGTCCGATTTGCAGTAATACTCCAATGAAATGGTCGTTTGTTAACCGATTTTCTCGCAGTTTGGCAGGAAGGATTTTCTTAGGACTCCCAATATTACAGGTGAATTTCATAGAAATCGGTTCAGATTTGGATATAACTCCCATATGTATGTTTGTCCGATTTGCAGTAATAATGCGATAAAATGGTCATTTGTTACCCAATTCTCTCGAAATTTGGGACGAAGAATTTTCTAATGACTCTCAACATTATTGGCCAATTTCGCGGAAATCGGTTTAATATTAGTTATAGCTCCCATACACATGTTCGTCAGATTTTGGGTAATTTACAATAATGTTGTCATTTGTCAACCGCAGTTATTACAGTTGGAACATATTTTTGCTCGCCGAGGTCCATCAAAAATGGTTCAGAATTGGATATAGCTCCCACATTGTACTTATAGGGTAGGTGTAGGTTACTATAAAGTCGGCACCGCTCGACTTTTGCCTTTCCTTACTGGTTTTTGTGTGAATTTTTAGCAACATCCATTGTGGTTAGTTCTCAACGTTCGGCCCGGCCAAACTTAGCACGCTTTTACTTGTTTCCATATTAAGCGATGACTGAAGAAAATTCAAAGTACAGAGTTTCATTGATTTGATTACCTCCATATCCAACGGCAACTTTTCTATGCCGTCGGTGGTTTTCATTGGCCCTTTGTTGAGTTACAATTTACGATCTCATTAAGTATTTAAATGGCCAATTTGGGAAAACAAACTGCTTCGGTACTTGTTACTTCCCAGACAGCAGAGAAATGTTAGAAAATAAAACAACACAACATTTTTAGGGAAGAATAATTAAATTTTGATTTAAATTTCAATTTAAAAACATTTTTATTACAAATGAAAACAGAAAAATCAATGAATGAAAATGACAAAACCTTAACACTAAAATCCAATATGGGTTTAGCCTATTCTAAAGCCCCCAAACTTATCCAACATAGCCACCATAACGAATTTATGTTAGAAAATTATTTAAAATTCAATAAAACGTTAAAACTGACCTAAAAGTAACCCAGTATGACATAATGACATTCAAATAATGAAAAAAAAAAAAAAAAAAAACTAACAAAATTCATGTTTCTTTTTTATTTTTTGTGGGTAGCCTAGAGAGCGGAGAGATGGGAACTCTGCACTCTAGATTTTCCTTTACCATTTCAGGAAACCCTAAAAAAAGAAACTTGTTACATTTTAACATAAACAAACATTTATGTTAATTAAGGGACTAAATGCCCATTCAATCAACTCTAACCTAAGAAGACGAATTTCAAAATTTCACATACAAAAGAAAAAATTTGAATTTCAAATTTTCGGCTAAAGAAAACTTTGGAAAAAATTTCCCTTTTCATGTTTCTTTTTTTTATTCAACTTAAGCTCAAAGGCATTCGAGAGGCAATATAAAATTGAACATTTTATTTGGTTTGACATTTAGGCCGTATTGATTATTGGAGACTGACATTAGGAGCTCTTTGGACTGTCGATTTTAATATAACATACTCTTAATTGCCATATTTATGGCATTGACTATGGCGACATGCTAGGCACAATAAAGTATTTAAGCTCACATTACTAGTCATATGTCTTGCAACTAAGTGAAATGTTTACCGTTGTGATTGAAAGTGAGTTTAATGAGAAATTTTAAATCCATGAGAATTGCTTAGCAACATAATGAACAAAAAATGGAAAATATATTTTAAACCCTCCAAGATATTCATCCAATATAGATATTCATATACGACACGGATGTCGAAAAGCCTGTCAAAGTCACTGTGACAAATATCAGACTTTAAATCGAGATATCGGTCTATATGACAGCTATATCCAAATCTAGACCGATTTGGGCCAAGTTGCAGAAAAATGTCGAAAAGCCTAACACAACTCACTGTCCCAAATTTCGGCGAAATCGGACAATAAATGCGTCTTTTATGGCTCCAAAACCTTAAATCGAGAGATCGGTCTATATGGCAGCTATATCCAAATCTGGACCGATTCGGGCCAAGTTGCAGAAAAATGTCGAAAAGCCTAACACAACTCACTGTCCCAAATTTCGGCGAAAACGGACAATAAATGCGTATTTTATGGACCCAAAACTTCAAATCGAGAGATCGGTCTATATGGCAGCTATATACAAACCTTGATCGATGTAGGCCAAATTGCAGAAATATGTCGAGGGGGTTAACTTAACTCACTGTCCCAAATTTCGGCGATATTGGACAATAAATGTGCCTTTTATGGGTCCAAAACTTCAAATCGAGAGATCGGTCTATATGGCAGCTATATACAAACCTTGATCGATCTAGGCCAAATTGCAGAAATATGTCGAGGGGGTTAACTTAACTCACTGTCCCAAATTTCGGCGATATTGGACAATAAATGCGCCTTTTATGGGCTCAAAAACTTAAATCGAGAAATGGGTCTATATGGCAGCTATATCCAAATCTAGACCGATCTATTCCATATTACAGAAGTGTGTCGAGGGGCTTAACTTAACTCACTGTCCCAAATTTCGGCGACATCGGACCATAAATCCACCTTTTATGGGCCCAAAACCATAAATCGAGAGATCGGTCTATATGGCAGCTATATCCAAATCTGAACCGATCTAGGCCAAATTTAGGAAAGATGTCGAAGGGCCTAAAATCAATGTCCCGAATTTCAGCAAAATCGGATAATAGATGTGGCTTTTATGGCCTAAGACCCTAAATCGGAGGATCGGTCTATATGACAGCTATATCTAAATCTGGACCGATCTGAGCTAAATTAAAGAAGAATGTAAAGGGGCCTAACACAACTCACTGTCCCAAATTTCAGCAAAATCGGATAATAAATGTGTCTTTTATGGGTCTAAGAGCCTAGATCGGCTGATCGGTCTATATGGGGGCTATATCAAAATATAGTCCAATATAACCCATCTTCAAACTTAAACTGCTTATGGACAAAAAAAAAGAATATGTGCAGAGTTTCAGCTCAATCACGTGATTTCAACAGGCAGACGGACGAACGGACGGACATGGCTAGATCGTCTTAGATTTTTACGCTGATCACGAATATATGGGGTCGGAAATGAATATTCCCCATCCTTCGGCGGTGGGTATACAAAGAAAATCCAAAATAAGGAACTTCGTGCACTCCCTTGAGTTGGTTCGTACTGAAAACTACACTAACCTGCTTTTTACTACCTTTCAGTAATAGCCTTGTCATCTTACGATCCAGATCTCCACATAGGATTTTCATCGTACTAGCGATCGTTTCTCCGTTCTACAGTGTTGAATGCGCATCCATCGCCCACGCTTTTAACTCGGACTGCGTCGACCCGAATGGCTTCGGATTAGCCAAGTTTAATGACGGCAGTCTTCTGGCTTTCACTGCCAAATTTTTTGATCTTTCATTCCCCCTACTCCTCTGTGGAAGAGCACCCAAATAATACGGATCATGCTATCCTTAGAAAAGGCGTTAATCTTCTTATACTTAAAGACTGTTTGTGACCGTACCGTCCTGGTTGTTATTGCCCTGATGGCCAGTTTACTGTCTATAAAGATAGTAAATTGCACTAGTCTCCACCCGCAGGACCATTTTATAGTCGAAAGCAGATCTCAGTCCCTGGGTTCTTAATGTAGACCCTCAAGCACACTCTGTACACTAGTTTTGATCCATCCGTGCTTTCACATGGCAATATGAGAGTTCAGTCAATCCAAGACTGTGCCGCTAGCAGTAGTGCCTCGCACTGGACCTCAATGTCGTCTTAAGTATCAGATCGCAAACATTTTCCATTCCTTCCAGGTTTCATATCATCGCCTAGATTATAAAGCCATGGTATGACCTGCTCCTATCTCTATCCATTCTCTCTTCGCTTAAAATGTCATAACCGCAGTGGCCGCTTCACACTTAATCTGTATGTCTACGGGTCGGATATTTAGAATAGTCTCCAGCATGCTAGTGGACGTAGTCATCATCGCTTTATCGCCATTACCAAGGCAACATGTTCTCTGAACATGTTGTATCAGCTTTACATCGCACTTTTTCTATAGTGTCCAACATCTGTAAGCCTTTCCGGTACGCTCCTAAATGCAACCCTTTCAATTCAGCTTCCTGTCCAAGTATTTTTTAATTCTGTCAAAAACATCCACCATAGGATGGGGGTATTCTAATTTCGTCATTATTTTAGTAATACCTCGAAATATGTATCTGAGACCCCATAAAGCATATATATTCTTGATCGTCATGCCATTTTAAGTCGATCTAGCCATGTCCGTCCGTCTGTCTGTTGAAAGCACGCTAACTTTCGAAGGAGTAAAGCTAGCCGCTTGAAATTTTGCACAAATATATATTAGTGTAGGTCGGTCGGGATTGTAAATGGGCCATATCGGTCCATGTTTTGATATAGCTGCCATATAAACTGATCTTGGATCTTAACTTCTTGGGCCTCTAGAGGGCGCAATTCACGTTCGATTTGACCGAAATTTTGCACGTGGCGTTTTGATATCCTTCCAACAACTGCACTAAGTATGGTTCAAATCGTTCCATATTTTGATATAGCTGCCATATAAATCGATCTTGGGTCTTGATTTCTTGAGCCTATAGAGGGCGCAGTTTTTATTCGAATTGACTGAAATTTAGCAAACGGTGTTTTGGTATCATTTCAACTGCGCTAAGTATGGTTCAAATCGGTTCATAACCTGATATAGCTGCCATATGAACCGATCTTGGGTGTTGACTTCTTCAGATTCTAGAGGGCGCATTTCTCGTCCTATTTGACTGAAATTTCGCATGAGGTGTTTTGTTTTGACTTCCAATAACTGTGTTAAGTATGGCGCAAATCGGTACAAAACCTGAAATAGCTGCCAAATAAACAGATGTGGGATCGTAACTTCTTAAGCCTCTAGAGGGCGCTGAAATTTTGTACAAGGGCTTCTCCCATAACCTTCAACATACATTTCTAATATGGTCTGAATCGATCAATTGTTTGATACAGCTCCCATATAAACCTATAAACCTAGGCGCAATTCTTATACGATTGAACTGAAATATACACAAGGACTTCTACAATGTTCAACATTCATTTGTGGTCCGAATCGGCTTAGAACTTGATATAGCTCCAATAGCATAACAGTTCTTATTCAATTTTCGTTGTTTGCCTAGAAAGAGATACAGCGCATAGAACTCGACAAATGCGATCCATGGTGGAGGGTACATAAGATTCGGCCCGGCCGAACTTAGTACGCTCATACTTGTTCTTTCTTGCTTCTTTCTATTATGGCGGCGAGTATCTTTTCTGCCTCAGCCAGACTTTTGCGACGAGCTCTCGAATATCTACGTCTTAGTTTAATGCAGTTGCTTCGCTGCTCAGCTATAGCATCATACCACCAGTGTAATGCGGTTCTATTTCCCATCGGCCTTTTGAGTATTGCATTCGTTTTCTATGATGTCACTCTGTCGACGGAACGTCTCAATCTGCTCTGTCCGTTCAATTTCCAATAGAACTTTGAGGTGTCGAGCATGTTCACGTTCCACTTTAGTGTACTTGTGCTCATCCCCTCATTAGCTGTGTCCCTTCAATTATTATATGAGAACGTAATATACTGGTGGTCGCTGGCTGTGTAAGTTTATAGTATACTCCACTCTCCTATCTTCCCAATGATATCCTCGGACACCTGGGTGTTTTGCTGGACAGGAAATTGAACTTCAAATTTAAAATTTTGAAAGGGCAAAGAAAGGCAATTCTTGCCCTATACGCCTGCAAGAGGGCTATAGGCAGAAGTATATCCTGCAGTTGTTAGACCTATAATACTATATGGTGTTGTAGTCTGGTGGACGGTGCTTCAAAAGTAAACATACTGTTAAATACCCGGATCCAAAGGATGGCTTGCTTATACATCACAGCCGCACTGAGGACGACCCCATGTGACGCACTGAATTTTTATACCCTCCACCATAAGATGGGGGGTATACTAATTTCGTCATTCTGTTTGTAACTACTCGAAATATTCGTCTGAGACCCCATAAAGTATATATATTCTTGATCGTCGTGACATTTTATGTCGATCTAGCCATGTCCGTCCGTCTGTCCGTCCGTCCGTCCGTCTGTCTGTCGAAAGCACGCTATCTTCCGAAGGAGTAAAGCTAGCCTCTTGAAATTTTGCACAAATACTTCTTATTAGTGTAGGTCGGTTGGCATTGTAAATGGGCCATATCGGTCCATGTTTTGATATGGCTGCCATATAAACCGATCTTGGGTCTTGACTTCTTGAGCCTCTAGAGTGCGCAATTCTTATCCGATTGGAATGAAATTTTGCACGACGTGTTTTGATATGATTTCCAATAACTGCGCCAAGTGTGGTTCAAATCGGTCCATAACCTGATATAGCTGCCATATAAACCGATCTTGGGTCTTGGGTTCTTGAGCCTCTGGAGTGCGTAATTATTATCCGATTGGGATGAAATTTTGCACGAAGTGTTCTGTGCTGAGTATGAGTATGGTTCAAATCGGTTCATAACTTAATATAGCTGCCATATAAACCGATCTTGGGTCTTGAGTTCTTGAGGCTCTAGAGTGCGTAATTCTTATCCGATTGGGATGAAATTTTGCACGAAGTGTTTTGTTATGATATCCAACAACTGTACCAAGTATGGATCAAATCGGTTCATAACCTGATATAGCTGCCATATAAACCGATCTGGGGTCTTGACTTCTTGAGCCTCTAGAGTGCGCAATTCTTATCCGATTGGGATGAAATTTTGCACGACGTGTTTTGTTATGATATGCAACAACTGTGCCAAGTATGGTTCAAATCAGTTCATAACCTGATATAGCTGCCATATAAACCGATCTGGGGTCTTGACTTCTTGAGCCTCTAGAGTGCGCAATTCTTAATGTTTTGTTATGATATCCAACAACTGTGCCAAGTATGGTTTAAATCGGTCCATAACCTGATATAGCTGCCATATAAACCGATCTGGGATCTTGACTTTTTGAGCCTCTAGAGGTCGCAATTATTATCCGATTTGTCTGAAATTTTGTACGACGGATTCTCCCATGACCATCAACATATATGTTTATTATGGTCTGAATCGGTCTATAGGCCGATACAGCTCCCATATAAATCGATCTCTCTATTTTACTTCATGAGCCCCCAAAGGGCGCAATTCTTATTCGAATTGGCTGACATTTTACACAGGTCTCCAACTTATAATTTAATTGTGGTCCAAACCGGACCATATCTTGATATCGCTCTAATAGAAGAGCAAATCTTTTCTTATATCTTTTTTTTTTTTGCCCAAGAAGAGATGCCGGGAAAAGAACTCGACAAATGCGATCCATGGTGGAGGGTATATAAGATTCGGCCCGGCCGAACTTAGCACGCTTTTACTTGTTTGCTATAGCTAATGCATTTGGACATTCACATTTCCTGTGCTGCTTTTTCAAAAAGGATTTTACCAGAACCTACTGGAACTACAATATACTTGGTAATAGAGCTACATAAACTTCTATACGGATGGTTCCAAATTGGACGACCAGGTGGGCTTTGGGTTATGTTCTGAAGAACTTGAACTGGTTATATCGAGAAGGTTACCCGACCACTGCATCAAGTGGAGATCCTTGCAATTAAAGCAGTAGTAGAATAGCTAAGATGTAATATCATAACCACGACCGGCATTAATGTCTTCGCAGGCAGCCCTTCAATCGTGCGAGAATGCATTTCTGAATTCGAAAACCGCCCTCGGCTGTCACAGATCTAAATTCAAAAATCACCCATTCTGGGTGTTTACCCACAGAGATATGCCAGAGAATTGTAGAGCGGATGAGTTAACGAGACTAGGAACTACCTCACACATTCTAGGGGAACTGTAATCTATGGGTATGCCTGTAATCTGATTTAGCTAATATGAACATTCGCAAGTTGTTGGGCTTTTTGTCGATTTAAAAAGCCCAACAACTTGCGATTCAACGATAGGAACTAGAGGACAGCTTCCTTCAAAATGGACGAAAATTAAGTGAGTCTACTGGCAGACTGCCACTTACATCTAACCTAAAGTACATCAAAATATTCCCTATATCATCACCTTTCTATCCTACAAAGAAAATGTTGAGGCAGTCATATTTGCATGAGATACATATTAAAAACCAGCTCAGCTCAAGTCTTTGAATGTTCAACCGATATGAACTAATATTGCAATATCATATCATTTGTTTGCCGATTCTTACGAAATTTTGAACGAGGGATTTCTCTAAGAGAATTTCTCTAAGGAATTCAGTTCAGATTTAGATATTGAACTCTTTTATATGTATACCCCGATTCTTATACCCTCCACCATAGGATGGGGGTATACTTATTTCGTCATTCTGTTTGTTTCTCCTCGAAATATTCGACTAAGACCCCATAAAGTACATATATATAATCTTGTTCTTCATGATATTTTAAGTCGATTTAGCCATGTCCGTCCGTCCGTCCGTCCGTCTGTCTGTCGAAAGCAAGCTACCTTTCGAAGGAGTAAAGCCAGCCACTTGAAATTTTGCACAATTACTTCATATTAGTGTTGGTCGGTTGGGATTGTAAATGGGCTACATCGGTCCATGTTTTGGTATAGCTGCCATATAAAGCGATCTCGGGTCTTGATTTCTTAAGCAAATCCTATCCGATTTAGCTGAAATTTTGCGTAACATATTTCGTTATGACTTTTAACAACTGTGCAAAGTATGGTTCAAATCGGTCCATAACCTGACGATTGGATAAGAACTGCGACCTGTGCTTTGTACACAAATTAACATTAACCGACGGACGGACAGACAGACAGACGGCCATAGCTAAATCGAATCGGAAAGTGATTCTGAGTCGATCGGTATGCTTATCAATGGGTCTAGCTCTTCTCCTTCTTAGCGTTGCAAACAAATGCAAAAATTTAATATACCCTGTGCCGCAGTGGTGCTGTAGGGTGTAATGAAATACCATTTAGGCTTATTGTTCTACACTGAATTGTAGAGAAAACACCAAACTATAATCACAGATAATAATCGGCCTTATTGAATGTAATCGACTTATATTTTAATGACCACTTGGCCACTTAATGTCCATTTAATTAAGCTTCCATGAAAATAATATTACCATTAAAAAAGCCACATGAGTCATTTACATACATGCACCGAGTAAATACATACTCGTATTTATATCGAGGCATACTTGACTTCTTATCTCAAAAATTCACTTAACATGAATCCCACAACGAAAACACAAAGGAAGAATTTAATTAGTGACCTCTTAAACTATGGTAAGGAAAATGAACAAAAAGGTTTACAGTTGATCGTAGCGCACTTTGTATACCCAACACCAGAAAAAGTTTGAATAAAGGAGCATATAAATCCCTCTTTCCAAAATACATGCTGTTTACGCCCAATTCGACAACTTCATCAATAAATAACTTTTTTGGATATTTATTGGGTAAATACCCAATAAATACTTTTTTTGGGTATTTATAATTTTGCAGATATCTTGGGTTTAACAACATTTTCCGAAACACTTTTGATAATTTCGTATTCTTTGTATATAAACCTGACCTTCTGATCGCATAAATCGGATTATAGTTAGATATAGCCGCTATATAGACCGATCTCCAGACTTTAAATCTTGAGGCAATTAATTGGTAATTTTTCATCTGATTTCGATGAAATGTGGCACTGTGTGTTCGGATAGACCCCTACCCATTCCTGTCAAATGTGGTCCAGATCGGACCATATTTGGATGTAGCTGCCATATAGACCGATCTCCCGTTATAGTGTAATGAACCTATAAAAGAAGCATTTTTCATCCTATTTCGATGAAATTTGGTACCTCTCTAAACCTTTTTCTTGAATATCGTCCAGATCGGACCATATTTGGATACAACTGCAATATCTCCCGGTATAGTATTGAGCCCATAAAAGAAGCATTTTTCATCAGATTTTGATGAAATTTGAAACAGTGAGTTATGGTAGACCTTTGTGCCGAACACCGTCTAGATCGGACCATATTTTGATATGGCTGCCATGTGGACCGATCTCCCGATATAGAGCTGATGGATGATGCAGAGCACACAATCATTGGCTGCCACCGCTGAGGCTACAGCCGGGCGTGACGTAAGGAACAGATCGTAGAAATGAAAGCGGAAAAAGTAACAATGAAGATGTGCAGCAAAGAAGAAAGCTTGAGAGCCTTGACAAACATTGTCGAAGATATAATCGGGTCAAATAAAAGAGATCTTGACCTTGACATTAATGACATAGTGACTGCTATATGGAGCCGGCGCCAGGACACAGGAACACTGGGACATATGGCGTTAGTTCTAAAAGGGGATGCACCTCGAAGTAATGAGAGAGCGGAGCCGAGGTGGTTTACATATCTCGAGAGATAGAGGGGTTGAAGACAATCGGATGAAAATTGCGACCTGTAGTTTGTACACAAATTATCATTGACAGACGGACATAGCTAAACCGAATGAGAAAGTGATTCTGAGTCGATCGGTATACTTATCAATGGGTCTATCTCTCTTCTTTTTGGGTGTTACAAACTAATTCACTAAGTTATAATACCCTGTACCACAGTAGTGGTGTAGGGTATAATGAGCTAACCTCAGCCATTCCGATTATTGGAAACTTATCACCATAGATTCTACTTTATATTTACTCAAATGAACTTAAGAAGGGAAGTAATCGCATTACAATACGTAACAAATTTCAAAAAAAAAAAAAAAAAAAAAAAACAAGTAAAAGCGTGCTAAGTTCGGCCGGGCCGAATCTTATATACCCTCCACCATGGATCGCATTTGTCGAGTTCTTTTCCCGGCATCTCTTCTTAGGCAAAAAAGGATATAAGAAAAGAGTTGCTCTGCTATTAAAACGATATCAAGATATGGTCCGGTTCGGACCACATTTAAATTATAGTTGGAGACCTGTGTAAAATTTAAGCCAATTCGTATAAGAATTGCGCCCATTGGGGCTCACGAAGTAAAATAGAGAGAACGATTTATATGGGATCTGTATCGGGCTATAGACCGATTCAGACCATAATAAAGACGTTTGTTGATGGTCATGAGAGGATCCGTCGTACAAAATTTCAGGCATAACGGATAATAATTGCGACCTCAAGAAGTCAAGATCCCAGATCGGTTTATATGACAGCTATATCAGGTTATGAGCCGATTTGAACCTTATTTGACACAGTTGTTGAAAGTTAAAATAAAATATGTCATGCAAAATTTCAGCCAAATCGGATAGGAATTGCGCCCTCTAGAAGCTCAAGAAGTCAAATCCCCAGATCTGTTTATATGACAGCTATATCAGGTTATGGACCGATTTCAACCATACTTGGCACAGTTGTTGGATATCATAACTTAATACTTCGTGCAAGAATTCATTCCAATCGGATAAGAATTGTGCCCTCTAGAGGCTCAAGAAGTCAAGACCCAAGATCGGTTTATATGGCAGCTATATCAGGTTTTAGTCCGATTTGAACCATACTTGGCACAGTTGTTGGATATAATAACAAAACACGTCGTGCAAAATTTCATTCTGATCGGATAAGAATTGCGCACGCTAGAGGCTCAAGAAGTCAAGACCCAAGATCGGTTTATATGGCAGCTATATCAGGTTATGAACCGATTTGAACTATACTTGGCGCAGTTGTTGGATATCATAACAAAACACGTCGTTCAAAATTTCATTCCAATCGGATAAGAATTGCGCACTCTAGAGGCTCAAGAAGTCAAGACCCTAGATCGGTTTATATGGCAGCTATATCAAAACATGGACCGATATGGCCCATTTACAATACCAACCGACCTACACTAATAAGAAGTATTTGTGCAAAATTTCAAGCGGCTAGCTTTGCTCCTTCGGAAGTTAGCGTGCTTTCGACAGACAGACGGACAAACGGACGGACATGGCTAGATCGACATAAAATGTCGCGACGATCAAGAATATATATACTTTATGGGGTCTCAGACGAATATTTCGAGTAGTTACAAACAGAATGACGAAATTAGTATACCCCCCATTTTATGGTTTAGGGTATAAAAATCAGTCAAAAATTTCAGCTCCTATGATCTGTAACAGACTAATCTGGAGATCGGTTTATATTACAGAATGATTTATACAATATTCGATCACAAAATTTCAGGACACCACCTGTACTATGGTGGTGGATATAAAAATTGAGACAGGCATGCTTACCTCTTTGCCACGGTAGCACAAATAATCGAGTAATGCGCCTGTAACCATTCGAGAACATAACCTGCGTATAGAGCAAATATTCAGCTCAATACCTAAATTTGTTTAGGTATTGAGTTGAATATTTGCTCTTGCTCTTATTTGCTCTAAACGCAGGTTATGTTCTCGAATGGGCCAAATCAGACTATATTTGGATATAAAGCCAATAAGGGGCTCCCGAGGTCGCTGACATCCGTCCCGAATATGTTGTATATCCAGACATATATAAATATAGCTGCCATAAATACTGATCCACCTATTTGTGGTCTTAGGCACGTTACAGGCGCACTACTCGATTATTTGTGCTACCGTGGCAAAGAGGTTAGCATGCCCGCCTCAATTTTTATATCCACCACCATAGTACAGGTGGGGATATCTGATCGAAATTTTGTCCCGAAATTTTGTGATCGAATATTGTATAAATCGTTCTGTAATATAAACCGATCTCCAGATTAGTCTGTTACAGATCATAGGAGCTGAAATGTTTGCCTGATTTTTTTTTTTGAAATTTGTTACGTATTGTAATGCGATTACTTCCCTTCTTAAGTTCATTTGAGTAAATATAAAGTAGAATCTATGGTGATAAGTTTCCAATAATCGGAATGGCTGAGGTTAGCTCATTATACCCTACACCACTACTGTGGTACAGGGTATTATAACTTAGTGAATTAGTTTGTAACACCCAAAAAGAAGAGAGATAGACCCATTGATAAGTATACCGATCGACTCAGAATCACTTTCTGATTCGGTTTAGCTATGTCCGTCTGTCTGTCTGTCTGTCCGTCTGTCTATGTTAATTTGTGTACAAACTACAGGTCGCAATTTTCATCCGATCGTCTTCAAATTTAGTATGGACATGTTTTTCGTCCTGAGACACAGCCTTTTGAAATTGAAAAAAATCGGTTCAGATTTGGATATGGCTCCCATATATATGTTCGTCCGATTTGCAGTAATACTGCAATAAAATGGTCATTTGAAATTTGTTAGGAAGGATTTTCTCTTAACTCTCGACATTACTGGTGAATTTCATGGAAATCGGTTCAGATTTAGATAAAGCTCCCATATATATATCGCGCAATTTTCACTCCTTAAGCCACTGCAAGAGCATTTATTGACCAATTTTCCCATAATTTTGAACAACGCTTTTCTCGACGACATCCACAATGTCTTTAAAGATTGCTCGAAATCGGTTCAGATTTAGACATATCTCCCATATATATGTTCGTCCGATTCTCTCGAAATATGGCAGGAAGGATTTTCTCTTGACTCTCGACATTATAGAAGAATTTCATGGATATTAATTCATATCGATTCAATCGCCCGATTTTTTCTTCTAGAGCCGTTACAATCGCATTTTTTGACCAATCTTGCCCAAAATTTTGCACAACGCTTTCCTCGACGAGTATCATGTTATCTGAGAAGTTTGCTCGAAATCGGTTTAGAATTAGATATAGCTCCCATATATATGTTCGAAAAATTTTGGGTAATATGCTATAATGTTACCATTTGTGAACCGTAGTTATTACAGTTTGAACATATTTGCTTGAAATGTGATATGGATTGTTTAACAACTCATCTGGAAACATCCAGCGAGGTCCACCAAATTGCTTCAGAATTAGACGTAGCTCCCACTTTGTACCCATAGGGTAGGTGTAGGGTATTATAAAATCGGCACCGCCCAACTTTTGCCTTTCCTTACTGGTTTTTATTTGCTTTTAATACCTGATGCGACCTGTGAAGCTTGGCATCAATGTAGATTAAGAGATGCTACAAAAGTAATGTCAAACCAAAACTACCCTCTGTTCTGTGGTGATGGATACAAAATGCGCTTTAACTTCCACAAGTCACAGTCACATTTAAGCCTTTCTTAACAAATTTCCGTTTAACTGATTATTCATGTAATAAAAGCATTTTGAACATTGCATGTCGTCTCACCACAAAGCTGCATTAAAAGCCAAAAAGCGACTCGGTAGTCCTTCACTAAGGAGCACTGCAATAAACGTAGAAAAAATGCAACGAAATTTTTTCTTTGACCAGCAGAAAAAAAAATATATTAAAACCTAAATTGATTCAGAACATCGGGTACAGCTTTATGGGCAAAACAAAAAAAAAAACTCACTAACACGCATTGTTAAAAACAAATTTTTTTTACATGGCAAAAAAAGTGAACAAGGAAATGTGCTCCCATAGCAGTAGTAGTAGACGACATCAGTCAGCAGTTGTATGATTTCTGTGAAGAAAATTCTGCACGCCATTTCTCATGTTATTGGACCTGTGTCAGTTGAATTTTTTTTTGTTTTTTCTTTTCGGTTGTGTTGAATTGTTTTGATGCAAATGACGATCATTTTTGAGTCATGTGATTATAGTTTACAGTGGGCAAAGTGAAATAATACAAATGTGTCAATATTTATCCCTACACAAATACTGTGGTACAGGATACAGATCGACTCAGAATCACTTTCTGATTCGAAATATATGTCCGTCCGATTTTGAGTAATATTGGTCATATTTAAAGTGGTCCTCACGAAATTTAACACATATCACTCTGTTATGACTGCAGATGAATGTCACCATCGACTATTCCTCAGTGCTCCATGCAAGCTCACTTCCTCAACTTGAACTGCGTCGCCCTGAAAGTCTTCGCACTCTTGTTCCACCTTACTCTGCTATAGCCTGGCACCATCTCTCCATCCGCAGTCAATGCATTAATTTCCTTCGTAAACTCCAAAATCGTCGTATACAGTACCGTCTTAGCAGATTTCATCCTGGTCTTCCAGGCTCAAATGTTATGGTCAAATGCTATTTGCCCATTAACATTCCATCAAGGAACTGGGGCAAACTTCTTACAAATCAATGAGTGCTTTCCGATTTAACTTTAAGCTCAATGACAAGGGACCTCCTTTTCATAGGCGTGTCCGAATGGCGTGCCACAGAGCGAATCCTCTTTGGGGAGAAGTTTTTACATGGCAAAGTACCCAACAAATGTCGCAAGCATTAGGAGGAGATAACCATCGCTGAAAATTTTTCAGATGTTCCTGCCAGGTTTGGAACCCAGTGGCTTGGGACATAGCTACAAAAATTGGAATAGGTTGTACCCCTCTGAACTCGAAACAATATCGCAGAGCATTTCCTGCTATTCAACCTAATTCTCCACCTGAAAAAATATGCATGCAGTTCATTCAGAAATGTTTTGACTTTCCTAGCAACTGTGCAAGCCCTGGGGCCAGCAAATGCCAACATCATATCGTCTGTGAAAAGATTGTAGAACATTCGGGAATAGAGCCCTGGGGCACACCAGCTCGAACCGAGAGAGCCCCCGACAAACGTTCTCCACCCCTCAAACGATATGAACCGCCGCGAAGAATACTGGTCACCAACCTGCAAATCTGCCTACTAAATGCAAGTCCCTGCAACTTGACAAGCAACCCGTCATGTCATACGGAGTCAAAAGCTTTGGAAAAATCAATTCCGACCGCGATGGTCTATTGTTTCCTGTCAAAACCCAAGACATGGTTAGTGGAGTGGCCCAACCTAAACCAAACTGTCAGTACCAGAGAAACTCCCTGTTTTCAACTAATCTAGCAATCCTGGCTAGGTGAAAAAGCTCTAAGAGCCTACCGAAAGCGCACAATAAAGATATAAGGCCTATACACAGAATGCTCCTGTGTATCCGTTCCCGGTTTCGGCACCGAAACCACTCTAGGCGACTTCCAAGCAGCCACAAAATACGTCAACTTGAGGCAATGGTTGATGAGGCATACACAAATATAAAAACCACTGGACCAGCCCTTTTGAGAGCAATGCCAGAACGTCATCGACTCCTGACAACTTCTTGGGTGGACCAAGAAGTGAGTGTCGTACCGACGCAAGTCGGCTTGACTAATCCACCGTCGTCCTAAAGCGACCTATCAGAAATAGACGAATCTTCAGCGGAAAACCTACCTGAAAACACCAAAATGGGATTATTATCATTGAATTCCCAAACCACCTCATGGACCAGGTATGAAAGCTATTTAGGTTTATATTAAAATAACCAATTTTTATCAAAGTTCATATCGTTTTCCTTTTGGCTTAAAAACTAAATACAATAAATTAATAAATTAGTTACGAGCGGAATATGTCGTAAAAAACCGGAAGCTTGAATTTGACTTAAGACCATTGATTTTTTGGAAAAGTTTCTCCCATTTTGGCTATGGTCTCATTCTGGATGGTTAGACTGAGTAGGGTCTCAGAGTAACCGGAACCGAGACCCATTCGGGAAATGATCTTCAAAATTCATTTTCCCGGAAGAGAATAGTGGGAGGCGGATGTCGTGCTTAAGGAGGACAAGACCTCGCTCGTCACCAATCGCTCCAAAATCAGTGACGTTTTTTGTAAGACCATTGATTTCTTGGAAAAGTTTCTCAGAAGTCGACGCAGATTTTGGCTATGGTCCCATTCTGGATGGTTACACTGAGTAGGGTCTCGGAGCAACCGAAACCGAGACCCATTCGGGAAATAATCTTCAAATTCGCTTTCCCGGAAGAGAATAGTGGGAGGCGGATGTCGTGCTTAAGGAGGGTGAGACCTCGGTCATCACAAATCGCTCTAGGATCAGTGACGTTTTTGTGGGTCTACACCGAGACACTCAACATTGGTAAATCGGTGTGACTGCTGGACGAATGTACCATTTTTCAGCCGTGTACCATTTTTCAGTCGTGGGAATACATTTACCGCCTTTCAAACTCATAACTTATGTGGACAGCCTTAGACGTCCTTAGAGCTTTTGACTCGAGGACAGTTAGGGCGAGTGGCAGAGTGTTCGAAATCCCTGAACGAACTCAGGGCTCATGACATATCGCTAAATTGGGTTCCCGGAAACGGTGGTATTCGAGGAAATGGAATGGCTGCAAAGGCTCCTACGCTGCAAGCGAACCAGTAGCCGGTCTTGAAAACTTGCCAATTGTCGAACTTCTGAACATAGTAGTGGGGATGGTTCGAGTGATGGCGGTGGCTTGCTGGGAATTTGTATATGGTTTCAGAACTGGCAGAACAGCCATACTTTGATAACAGGTCACTGAGTACTATTACAGTACTTATATCGGAACATTGAGGTCCGATCTGTATGGTATTCATTGCTCTGACGAAAAGCTTAGCTGCGAGATAACGGGCGCGTCCAGAGGATGCGGATAGTGGAATGCTCCATACGGAGTAGCTGCAACGGCAGTTGCGGACAATCAGCTGTATCGAGTGGAGAGTCTCAGTGAGAGGTCGGCCGGCTCCGGCTCTTGCACATATACTGAGTGCCTATGATGCTCGATATGACAAGACGAATTATTGGAACCTTTAAATAATCAATGGCCACCATTTTCTCGCGGCAATCGGCCCTTTGGGCCGGAACGAGCTTGCTCACCTACAGGAGCTTGACGAGGATCGCCACCTCCAATAAAAATGAGGCTAGAACAACAACAACATATATGTCCAATACGGTCTTAATCGATCTATAGCCTGATACAGCTCCCACATAAACCGATATCCCGAATCTCCCGATCTTGTGAATGGACTGAAATATTACCCAATGACTCCTACTGTGGTCTTCAACATTCAATTCGAAGTCCGAATCAGACTATAACTTGATATATCTCCAACAGCATAACAATTCTCATCCATTATTATTTGTTTACCTAAAAAGAGATACCGCATAAAGAACTCGACAAATGCGATCCATGGTGGAGGGAATCGGCCTGCCAAACTTAGCACGATCTTACTTGTTTATTTATTATACCCACCACCGTAATATAGCGGGTACATTCATTTAGTCATTCCGTTCACAACACATCGAAATATCAATTTCCGACTCTACAAAATATATATTTTTCGGATCGTCGTAAAATTCTAAGACGATTTAACGATGTCCGTGTGTCTATCCGTCCGTCTTTTGTAATCACTCTACAGCCTTCAAAAATTGAGATATTGAGCTGAAATTTCGCACAGATACCTCATTTTGCAAGATGCAAGATGGTTATGTTCTTGAACGGGCCAAATCGGACCATATTTGGATATGGGTGCTATATAGACCGATCTGCCGGTAAAGGGTCTAATGCCCATAAATGCTTTATGTATTACCCCATTTCGCCCAGTGCCCAAATTTGGTTTAGATAGGACTAAATTCAGATGTTGTTGCCATATAGACCGATCTGACGATAGAGTATCTGAAGCCAATAAAGTTTTTTTATTGCCTGAAATTTGAAACAGATCGGACTATATTTAGATATAGCTGTCACATAGACAGATCTGCCGATAAAGGGTCTGAAGCTAGTAAAGCTTTACTTTTTATCCGATTTCGCTGAAATTTGGAACAGTGGGTTATTTTAAGCCTCCCGACATCTGACCCAAATATGGTTCAGATGGGACTATATTTGGATATAGCTGCCATATAGACCGATATGCCGTTGAAGGGTCTGAAGCGATTTCGCTGAAATTTGAAACAGGGGGTTAAGTTAAGACATCTGACCTGAATATGGATCAAATCGGACTTTATTTAGGTATAGCTGCCATACAAACCGATTTGCCGTTAAGGGTCTGGAACCCATAATGGCTGCATTTATTATCCGATTTCGACGAAATTTTAATCAGTGAGTTACTTTAAGCCTTTCGACGTCCGACCTAAATATGTTTCTGATCGAAATATATTTAGATATAGCTGCCATATAGACCTATCTGCCGTTTAAGGGTCTGCAACAAATAAAAGCTTAATTTATTACCCGATTTCGTTGAAATTTGATTCAGTGAGTTGTTTTTACCCTCTCGCCTTCTGGCCCAAATGTGGTAAAGATCGGACTGTATTTGGATATATCAGTCATATAGACCGATATGACGATTAAAGGTTTGAAGCTCATAAAAGCTTTATTTATTACCCGATTTCTCTGAAATTGGAAAAAGAAAGTTGTTTGAAGCCTTCCGACATCCGCCTCAAATATGACTCAGATCAGACTATAAAGATATAGCTGCCATATAAACCGATCTTCCAATTTAGGGTCATAATCACATAAAAAGCAGAATTATTGTCTGAAAATGTTACTTGTGTAGTTCTCTGGACCTGAATAAAATATTGATCGATACCAGCACCTATTCTTGATTTAAAGTAATGCCCCTATAAAAAGCTCATTTATTATCCGATTTCGTTGAAATTTTAGGCAATGACTTATATTAGGCTTTTCGACATCCGTATCCTATATGGTTCAGATCGGTTTATATTTGGATATAGCTGCCAAAACGACCAATATTTTGTTCTGTAAAATTGACTTGTATTTATTAACCACTCAATGTCTGTGCCGAATTTGGGTGCTTAAGTTACTCAATTTTCGCCGGATTGTGATGAGAGGCGTTTTACATATATTCCAGAGGTGGTGGGTATCCAAAGTTCGGCCCGGCCGAACTTAATGCCTTTTTACTTGTTGTTATATGAGTACGACAAATTTGGATAAGATTTACACCCTAGTACTGGGTATCCAAAGTTTGGCTTAATGCATTATTACTTGTTTCCAATTAATTATTACACACTTCTCCATTTCATCACCATCTCCCATGTCACTGTCTCAAATCTCTTGATTTGGCTGTTATGTTATTACACTAAACATGAATACCGGGAACAGGATAAACACTCTGGCTGGTTAATACAATGACATGTGAATGGAATGCACATTTATTGTATGTTAGTCCTTCACCGCTTCCCCATTTCGTTCCTATAACCGCTTTGTACATTCATATCACGTGACTTGTTATATATTTTGAACATAATGATTTTTTTTTCATTCTACAAGTTAGCTGTGTTGCCACATCCAATGTTCTGCAAACATGAATATCGACCACTCGAGCAAAACCACTATGCAAAATTTGTACAAAGTCGAAAACATACATATTTATAACAAAAAAAAAAAAAAAAATAAAGAATAAACATCCTTACAAAGTATATTCGTTATGTAGGTCTGGACAAGAATGTGACTAGAAGGAGTGAACCAAGCTAAATGTGGAACAAAAATGGTACTCACAACCAATAGCAATGTGCAACACTACAACAACTTGGCAACAAAAGTTCAAAATGTTCAAATATTTTAGGGTCACAGTGTTATGATAAAGTTGCAATAAAGAATAGAATTTGTTGAAGACCTTTTAAGAGAATAACCAAAATTTTGAAATTGTAATATATAGTGTACCCTAGATGCAGGGTGCCCTAGATACTGTACCCAGATGCAGTGGATTTGGTTTGTAACACCCTGAAGGTAGAGAGATACAGATCAAATCATAATCACTTTCTGAATCGATCTAGCCGAATATGTCTGTCTTTCGATACGTATGTCCGTTCGTCTGATGTTTATCTATCTGTCCAACCATGTATTTTTGTATACAAACCAAAGATCGCAATTTGGTTCGAATATTATGTACAAATTTGGAGTTGACACGAAACCGTTGGAGTTGAAACCTTTTGAAATTGCTTCAGATTTAGTTATAGTTCTCACGGTTTGATATATATCGGGCCGATTCTTGGCTTCATAAATAATGGGTCAATTTAAAAATTAATATAAGTTCCTAACTATTGGGTTGCCCAAAAAGTAATTGCGGATTTTTCATATAGTCGGCGTTGACAATTTTTTTAACAGTTTGTGACTCTGTAATTGCATTCTTTCTTCTGTCAGTTGTCAGCTGTTACATTTAGCTTGGTTTAGAAAAAAAAGTGTAAAAAAAGTATATTTGATTAAAGTTCATTCTAAGTTTTATTAAAAATGCATTTACTTTCTTTTAAAAAATTCGCAACTACTTTTTGGGCAACCCAATATATTCAAATAGTCCGATCTTCACTTCAATAGCCACACCCAGCTCTTATCAACTGACTTTTTCCACATGACTACCTCTATGTCTGCCGAACTTTGTCGTAATCGGTTCAGATTTGAATACCACATTTAAAGTTATCGGACGAGTTCCATTTAGAGAGCCAATTTTATCTTGGAGAAAATAGCAAGAATATTTTTATGTTCTCCAAACAGGTGGCGCACTGCGGCATGCCAATTGAACTCGGCTATAAAAGAAGTTTGCTACTGTTCCTTAAGGGAATTTCCATGGGTAAATTTGAATTTGCCGAACGTATAATGGATTTCCAAGCTTCTTGATCTACTGCGGTCATTCTTCAATCTCTGACACCCAGTTTCTTTCTCCACTGAGTCCCTCCATCGGTAATTTTGTCTTTTTTGCGGGTTCCATTATGGTCGCCTTCAAAAGACTTCTTTTATGCAGTTTCTTGATTCGTTCTGATAACATGACCTAACCAATACCAATGTTGTGTTTGGATGCGTTCAACTATGCTATCGCCGTCATACAGCTCGTGGTCCATACGACGCCTATATTCTCCATTAACGCTGATTTGTCGATAAAGTTAACGACGGATCTTTCTCTCAAACACTCCAAGTACTCCTCATCTGCTTTTGCAAAAACCCATGCTTCGGAGTCATACAACATCATGGGGAGTATCAGTGTCTTATATGGAGCAGTTTTCGTCTGTCGAGAGGTGGATTTGCTCCTGAACTGTTTGCCCAAGCCAAAGTAGCATTTATTAGCCAATATTAGCCAATATTTATTTTATAACAAAACAGGTGTCATTTGCTATGTTCAAGGCGATGCCGAGGAAATTAAAGTTGCTAAATATCTTAAAGTTGTAGTTCTTAACTTTCTCTATTTTCTTTATCTGCTCGATACACCGACCCTTAATATCGGTGTCGTCGGCATAGGCGAGTAGCATGTGTCCTTTTGTGAGAAGTGTGCATCATCTCATACAATCCTCTCCACCATGATATTGAAAAGCTTACACGAAAAGTGTCTTCCTGTCTGGAACGTCGATTGGTATTGAACGGTTCGGAGAAAATGTTCCTAACTTAACTAAGATTCTTGTATCAGCAAGCATCATCCTCCACAGTCGTAACAGTTTGGCAGGGATAACAACTTTAGACATAGCTTGAAATACTCTCGAACGTACTGGGCTGTCGAAGGGAGCTTTGTAGTTACGGAAAGATGATAGGTTATGATTTGTCCTTCTCGGGTCTCTTTCAGGATTTGGCGTAGTGTAAATATCTTGTCTATGGTGGATTTACCAGTTTTAAAGCCGTACGAATAGGTTCCAATTATTTTGCTTACTTTAGACGCAGTACGCTTGATAGTATCTTGCATGTGATGAGTAGGGAACTTATTCCTCTGTTGTTAGGACATACCGTCTTGTTCAATTTTTTGTGCATGGGATATAATATGCTAAGACTTCTATCATCAGGTATGCGTTCTTCTTTCCAGACTACGCAGATGATTTGATCCATATCAGCGTGTGGACTTCTGTCTAAAGCAGTTCACCCGGCAACCCAATGACTCCTGCTGCCTCATTGTTTTTCAGCCGGTTTGCCGCTACGTGTACTTCGTTCGGACTAAGTGGTACACATTCTATACCATACAATCAGGGATTGATTCTGTTGCATACTCATGACCACCATCATCGGATACCAGAAGCTGAGGCTAGTGTTCTTTCCAAATCCTTTGCACACTGTTTGTATCTGCAGACTATATTGCCAGGAGGTTATGCCTGTACCATAGCCATCAGTTTTTATATCCGCCACCAGAGAATGGGGGTGTACTTATCTAGTCATTCTGTTTGTAGCATATATATTCTGGATTGTCTCGACATTCTGAGTCAAACTAGCCATATCCGTCCGTCCGTCTGTCGAAATCACGATAGCGGTCAAACGCGTAAATCTAAACGCTTACAATTTTGCACAGATATTTCTTATTTATATAGGTTATGCAAATTTGACATATCGTTTCAGATTTGGATATAGCTCCCATATATTGGGTTGCCCAAAAAGTAATTGCGGATTTTTCATATAGTCAGCATTGACAAATTTTTTCACAGCTTGTGACTCTGTAATTGCATTCTTTCTTCTGTCAGTTATTAGCTGTTACTTTTAGCTTGCTTTGAAAAAAAGTGTAAAGTATATTTGAGTAAAGTTCATTCTAAGTTTTATTAAAAATGCATTTATTGTACTTTCTTTTAAAAAATCCGCAATTACTTTTTGGGCAACCCAATAAATCGATCTTCCGATTTGAATTCTTGATCCCCTAGAAGCCTCAATTTTCCGATTTGGTTAAAATTTCAAACATAGACTTGTGTCATGAGTTTCAACATCCATGCCACGTATGATCCGAATCGGTCTGTAAAGAGATATAACCCCCATATAAATCATAATCCCCGGATTTGAATTCTTGAACCCTTAGAAGCCTCAAATTTCATCTTATTTGGCAGAAATTTGAAACAGAGTCTTGAGTTAAGACTTCCAACATCTTTACCTAGTAGAAACCGAATCGGTCCATAAACAGATATAGCCTCCGATCCCCGGATTTGATATCTTCCTATATCCATGCAATGCATGATCCAAATCGGTCTATAAACAGAAATAGCCCCCATATAAACCAATCCCCGGAGACTTTTTCAGCCCACAGAACCCAAAATTTTCACCTGATTTAGCTGAAATTTGGCCCAAAGCCCTATCTTGTGAGTTTCAACATCAGTGCCAAGTTTTATCCGAATCGGTCAGTATGGTGATATAGGCCCACCTAGTTTCCGATATCCCGATATGACTTCTTGAAACCAAAATAATTCAAATACAAACTCAATTAATAAGGGCACATTTGTAGCGGAATCCATGGTGGTGGGTACCCAAAATTCGTCCCGGCCGAACTTTGCATGATTTTACTTGTTGATGTTTTATTCTTTGTTAGAATTTTCGGACTTCATTCTGGCTTCTGAACATCTTGATGCGCTCTCGTCTTTTTATACCCTCCACCATAAGATGAGGGGTATACTAATTTCGTCATTTTGTTTGTAACTACTCGAAATATTCGTCTGAGACCCCATAAAGTATATATATTCTTGATCGTCGCGACATTTTATGTCGATCTAGCCATGTCCGTCCGTCTGTCCGTCCGTCTGTCTGTCGAAAGCACGCTAACTTCCGAAGGAGTAAAGCTAGCCGCTTGAAATTTTGCACAAATACTTCTTATTAGTGTAGGTCGGTTGGTATTGTAAATGGGCCATATCGGTCCATGTTTTGATATAGCTGCCATATAAACCGATCTTGGGTCTTGACTTCTTAAGCCTCTAGAGTGCGCAATTCTTATCCGATTGGGATGAAATTTTGCACGACGTGTTTTGTTATGATATCCAACAACTGTGCCGAGTATGGTTCAAATCGGTCCATAACCTGATATAGCTGCCATATAAACCAATCTTGGGTCTTGATTTCTTGAGCCTCTAGAGTGCGCAATTCTTATCCGGTTGAAATGAAATTTTGCACGACGTGTTTTGTTATTATATCCAACAAATGTGTCAAGTATGGTTCAAATCGGTTCATAACCTGATATAGCTGCCATATAAACAGATCTTGGGTCTTGACTTCTTGAGCCTCTAGAGGGCACAATTCTTATCCGATTTGAATGAGTTTTTGCACGAAGTATTTCGTCATGATATCCAACAACTGTGCCAAGTATGGTTGAAATCGGTCCATAACCTGATATAGCTGTCATATAAACAGATCTGGGGATTTGACTTCTTGAGCTTCTAGAGGGTGCAATTCCTATCCGAGTTGGCTGAAATTTTGCACGACGTATTTTATTTTTACTTTCAACAACTGTGTCAAATAAGGTTCAAATCGGTTCTTTACCTGATATAGCTGTCATATAAACCGATCTGGGATCTTGACTTCTTGACCCCTAGAGGTCGCAATTATTATCCGATATGCCTCAAATTTTGTACGACGGATCCTCTCATGACCATCAAAAAACGTGTTTATTATGTTCTGAATCGGTCTATAGCCCGATACAGCTCCCATATAAATCGTTCTCTCTAGTTTACTTCGTGAGCCCCAATGGGCGCAATTCTTATACGAATTGGCTGAAATTTTACACAGGTCTCCAACATATAATTTAATTGTGGTCCGAACCGGACCATATCTTGATATCGTTTTAATAGCAGAGCCTAAGAAGAGATGCCGGGAAAAGAACTCGACAAATGCGATCCATGGTGGAGGGTATATAAGATTCGGCCCGGCCGAACTTAGCACGCTTTTACTTGTTATTTTTTTTCTTCTTGCGTAAGCTAAGTTTTTCCTCTCTCCTTTTCTCCCGATATCTCTCCTTGGCCTGACGAGTTGCTACTGACTGTAAAGTTGCCCTGTATGCCGCATTCTTGGCTTATGTAGCTCTTGGCTACTTCTGTTCATACCATGGATTCTGTGAGGGAGGCTTTGGCAACTAGGTTTAGATGTTGGACTCTTTCTTGCGCTGCTATTCTATCGGGACAGGCAGTGCTTTTTTCAAGCAATAGGGTCAGCCGAGTGGGCTAAGCCGTTGCCACCTGATGTGTTTGCAGCTGTTCGATGTCCAGCTCCCGGGCAGTGTTAGTTCGGGCGTTTCACGCCACACAGATACTTGTGCGAACCTTTTCTGCAACAAGGTGATTATCCGAATCGATGTTCGCCCCTCGGATCGATCGCACGTCTAACACGCTGGCTGAAAGCCTTGCGTCTATCACAACATGATCTAATTGATTTCTCGTGTTTCTCTTGTGGGGCCGTGTGAATCCTTTGTTGTTGGAATCTGGTGCTGCTATCTACCTTGTTCTTTAACTCGTTTACAATCAGAACGGTTTTAATATCATGGGCGGAACAGATGTCATATTCTCTTTTTAGGCGCTCGTAAAATATATCCTTTATCTATTCGTCCTTGTTTTCCCGCCGGTGCATGGGCGTAAATAAGCTTTGTGTTGAAAAATGTTGTTTATGCGGATTTTGGCTAACCTCTCATTCACAATACCTGTGGTGGAGACAAGGCGTTTCAATCCTCGACTAACCACAAATCCAAAGCCATATTCAGACATTTTTCGAGTTTTGCGGGTGGTGGGTTTCTAACCGGACGCCCCAACCCATGGTATTCTATCGTTCTAGGGATAAACTTGTGGCACATTTCTGCTCATTAAAACCACTGTTTCAAAAGTGTAACGTCATCAGTTGGTAATTTATTTTGTACCAAGTCAATTTAGTTGCGCTAAATTGATGATAACTGAAATTGTATGGCATGTGTTTAGCCACAGAATTCAAAGGAGGAGAAAATGAAACCTGCGGAAAGTGAAAAATTGCTTTCTTATTAAGAAACTAACTGACAGTCTGTGACATTTACAACATTCCAAAAATATATATCTGCTCTTGGCTCATTCAATGGCCTCCAATGCCCCCTTTACGATGACTACCTTTGGAAAACTTTCATACCAAATTCTATTTCTTTTGCCCTCGGAACAAACTCAGCACGATTCATACAGCATTTGTTTGCCAAATGAAAGGGGAAGGGAAAAAAAGCCATACAGCATTCTTAGATTATTAAAAATTTTCATTAAATATGTATTGCTAGCTGCGGTTGAGATTTTTCCGTTTATTTCTACTTTTGGCCTAAACCATTGAAAAACACTATCATTCATTTTGACATGACGACAAGGAAACCTATAAATGTCAAATCCATTACGTCCTCTAAATACTTAGCGACACATCCCAGCTCTATGGTGCAGTGGTTATTCGTGGTTTCTTACAGTCAAGGGAAACCGCCACCACTGAATGTGGGAGTAAGTGCATGTAGGTATGGCAAAGCATGCAGCCATCTAGCTAGGCAGCCATTCATTTCGGCAGTCATTCTGCCAGCCATTCATTCCAGTTTGTTTAGACAACACCTGCATCATTTCAAATGATTGAACAACAACATGAACCAGAACAGCAGCAGACAAACGAAAGCCTTTGGGAAGTCGCACACAAAAATTTTAGCACCGAAGAATATTGTAGAAATGGTACATTATTTTTATACCCTCCACCATAAGATGGGGGGTATACTAATATCGTCATTCTGTTTGTAATTTCGATCATTCTGTTCGATCTAGCCATGTCCGTCCGTCTGTCCGTCCGTCCGTCCGTCCGTCCGTCCGTCTGTCTGTCGAAAGCACGCTAACTTCCGAAGGAGTAAAGCTAGCCGCTTGAAATTTTGCACAAATACTTATTTTTAGTGTAGGTCGGTTGGTATTGTAAATGGGCCATATCGGTCCATGTTTTGATATAGCTGCCATGTAAACCGATCTTGGGTCTTGACTTCTTGAGCCTCTAGAGTGAACAATTCTTATCCGATTGGAATGAAGCTTCGCACGACGTGTTTTATTATGATATCCAACAACTGTGCCAAGAATGGTTCAAATCGGTCTATAACCTGATATAGCTGTCATATAAACCGATCTTGGGTCTTGACTTCATGAGCCACTAGAGTGCGCAATTCTTATCCGATTGGAATGAAATTTTGCACGACGTGTTTTGTTATGATATCCAACAACTGTGCCAAGTATAGTACAAATGGGTTAATAACCTGATATAGCTGTCATATAAACCGATCTGGGATCTTGACTTCTTGAGCCTCTAGAGATCGCAATTATTATCCGATTTGCCTGAAATTATGTACTACGGATCCTCTCATGACCATCAACATACGTATTTATTATGGCCTGAATCAGTCTATAGCCCGATACAGCTCCCATATAAATCGATCTCTCTATTTTACTTCTTGAGCCCCCAAAGGACGCAATTCTTATTCGAATTGGCTGACATTTTACACAGGTCTCTAACATATAATTTAATTGTGGTCCAAACCGGACCGTATTTTGATATTGCTCTAATAGCAGAGAAAATCTTTTCTTATATCCTTTTTTTGCCTAAGAAGAGATGCCGGGAAAAGAACCCGACGAATGCGATCCATGGTGGAGGGTATATAAGATTCGGCCCGGCCGAACTTAGCACGCTTTTACTTGTTTTGGGTAAAATGCATAATGACTTAAATAGGGATAGTCCATATTAGATAAGGTTACTAGCAGTGCAAGATAAGGTATATCTCAAGAAAAGCCAGACCGATAGATGTCAGAGTCTAAAGGGGAAGAAGTTTTTTTTACCTTTTTGAAATAGTTTTTCTTCGATTTGGGTATTCTTTGGAATGTATCTCCAAGAGGTCCCGGCAAGGACTGTAGGAACATTGGTTAACTCGCACCAAGTAGCCACTAAGATCGTCGTGGAACGGTGTTTCCTCGGGTGGATGCACCTACATGAGGGCATGCTCACAGCTTTCTCCTTTTATCCTTCAATCTCCTTATTTCGCCTCTAGGTCTGATGTCACACTTTTTTATACCCACCTCCGTAGGATGGGGGTGTATTGATCTAGTCATTCTGTTTGTAATAACTCGAAATATTGCTTTGCGAACCCATAAGATATATTTATTCTTTTTCGTTTTGGCACCCGTCAAGACCGTAGAAGTCGAACGATCGGTAGCGGCCAATCTATATATGTCCGTCCGTCCATCCTAGGGCGGAAATCACGATAGCGGCCGAATGCGTAAAGTTAGCAGCTCGAAGTTTTGCCCAAGTGCCTCCCACCGCAGCGCAGAGGTTAGCATGTCCGCCGATGACGCTCAACGCCTGAGTTCCAATTCTGGCGAGACCATCAGACAAAATATTTTCAGCGGTGGTTTTCCCCTCCTAATGGTGGCAACATTTGTGAGATACTATGCCATGTAAAACTTCCCTCTAAAGAGGTGTCGCACTGCGGCTTCCGTTCGTACTTGGCTTTAAAAAGGAGGCCCCTTATCATTGAGCTTAAACTTGATATATTTTACTTCCCATTGATGTTGGTCGTTGGGGTTGCAAATGAGCCATATGGGTTCAAATTCGGATATAGCTCCAATACATAGTCGCCCATCGAAATGACTTCTTAGGCAGAAAGTTTACATATGGTATTCTGTTACGACTTTCAATGATCGTGCTTAGTATGGTCCAAAAAGGCGTAGAATCTGATATAGCTACCACATAATCCACTCTCCAGATTTGAAGACGCAATTGTCATCCGATGGGTCTGAAGCATAAGTTCTGACTTCCAACAATCTTGAAAAGTATGGTCCTAATCGGCGCATAACCTGATATAGCTCTAATATAAACCGAAATCCCGATTTGACATCTTGATCCGAGGGAGGCTGAATTGATATCCGATTTGGCAAATATTTTGTACATTGTGTTCTGTTACTGCTTCTGACAGCCGTAACATGTTCCAATTATAACCAATTCCAATTATACCGCTCCAAATATAAACCTATCTCCTAAGTTGACGTCTGGAGCCAATGGAATTCCCAGTATTTTGCCGATTTGGCTGAAATTTTCCACGGAGGTTTTGTTCTGACTTCCAACACCTATGATAAGTATTGTTAGATTCGGTCTTAATTTATATAAGCCAATCTCCCGATTAGAATTTTTTGGCCCCTAGAAGCTTTAATATTTGCATGCTCTGGCTAAAATTTGGTATATGAAGTACAACTATGCCCTTCCACAAATTTTTTATACCCACCACCACCACAGCATCGGGGTATACTATTCTTATCATTCCGTTTAACACCTCGATATATTGATCTAGGACCACATAGAGTACATATATTCTTGCCATGTCCGTCCGTCTGACGAAATCACGACAGCTGTCGAACGCGTAAAGTTTGCCGCTTGAAATTTTGCACAGATACTTAATATTGATGTTGGTTGTTGGATTGCAAATGGGCCATATCGGTTCACATTTGAATTTAGCTCCCATATAAATCGATCTCTCGATTTGACTTCTTGAGCCCCTGGAAGCCGCAATTTTTGTCCGTTTTGGATGAAATTTTTGCACATAGTGTTCTGTTATGACTTGCAACAACCGTGCCAAGTACAGTCTGCATGGGTCAATAACCTGATATAGCTCCCATGTAAATCGATCTCCCCATTGGACTTGTTGAGCCCATGGAAGCCGCAATTGTTGAAATTTAGATAAAGCTCCCATGTAAACCTATCTCCCGATTTGACTTCTTGAGCCTTTACAAGTCGCAATTTTTGTCCGATTTGGCTGACACTTTGCACGTTGCGTTCCGTTAACAACTCTGTCAAGTACGGTCCATATCGGTCAGGAAAATGTCCTCCCGCCAAGGGTATTTCACTCAAATGACAGGCCCAGTGCAGGTTATAAGCGATATCGATCTGGCGATGTGCAGTCATTCGAGGGCAAATAGGGTCAAGGCCATCTGATGCAGGACGAAAAAAAATATAATGATTCCAATCACCTTGACGCCCACGTACCACTTGGCGCCATCGAAAGCCTTGAAGGCGTCATCCTTTAAAATGGCTTCCGATAGAGCTCGGAGAATCTGATATTTATTCTTGATCTTTTTGACACCCGTCAAGATAGTAGAAGTCGAATGATCGATAGCGGCCGATCTAAACATGTCCGTCCGTCCAACCGTAAGCGGAAATCACGATATACGGCCAAATGCGTAAGGCTAGCAGGTCGAAATTTTGCCCAGGATTGCAAATGAGCCATATGGGTTAAAATTCGTATCTAGTTCCAATACATAGCGGTCCATCGACTTGACTTCTTAGGCAGAAAATTTACATATGGTATTCTGTTACGACTTTCAATGATAGAGCTAAATATGCTCCTAGTACGGTCCAAATCAGTCTACAAACTGATATAACTCCCATGTAAACCGATCTCTCGATCATCCTTGTTCGATTCCTAGAAACTAAAAGTGGTATCGATAAGAGGCTCGCCGTTCGGACTCTGTATTAAAAAACGCGACCCAATATCATTGAGCTAAAACTTGAATAAGCCTGCACTCTTTGATATGAGAAAAGTAGCCGCTTAAAATTTTGTACAGATACCGAACATTGACGCAGATGGTAAGGGATTGCAAATGGGCCATATCGGTTGAGATTTAGATAAAGTTCCCATGTAAACATATCTCCCGATTTGACTTCTTGAGCCTTTACAAACCGCAATTTTTGTCCGATTTGTCTGACACTTTGCACGTAGCGTTCCGTTGATAACTATGTCAAGTACGGTCCATATCGGTATATTACATGAAATAGCCCCCATATAAACCGATCTCCCAACTTGACTTCTAAATTCTTGAGCCCATACAAGCCGCAATTTTTTCCGATTTGGCTAAAATTGTGCACGTAGTGTTCTGTTATGACTTTAACAACTGTGCGAAATATGGTCCAAATCAGTCTATAACCTGATGTGTTGGGTTGCCCAAAAAGTAATTGCGGATTTTTCATATAGTCGGCTTTGACAAATTTTTTCACAGCTTGTGACTCTGTAATTGCATTCTTTCTTCTGTTAGTTATCAGCTGTTACTTTTAGCTTGCTTCAGAAAAAAAATGTAAAAAAAGTATATTTGATTATAGTTCATTCTAAGTTTTATTAAAAATGCATTTACTTTCTTTTAAAAAATCCGCAATTACTTTTTGGGCAACCCAATAGTTCCCATGTAAACCGATTTGTTTGTTTGGTATGTATAAAAAAAATATGCCCTTTAACTTTTATATCCCTCACCATAGAATGGGATGTTAAGTGTGATTTAAATCAGTACATAACCTGATATATTGGGTTGCCCAAAAAGTAATTGCGGATTTTTCATATAGTCGTCGTTGACAATTTTTTTCACAGCTTGTGACTCTGTAATTGCATTCTTTCTTCTGTCAGTTATCAGCTGTTACTTTTAGCTTGCTTTAGAAAAAAAAGTTTAAACAAGTAAAAGCGTGCTAAGTTCAGCCGGGCCGAATCTTATATACCCTCCACCATGGATTGCATTTGTCGAGTGCAAAATTTGAAGCGGCTAGCTTTACTCCTTCGAACGTTAGTGTGCTTTCGACAGGCAGACGGACGGACGGACCGACGGGTGGATATGGGTAGATCGACTTACAATGACATGACGATCAAGAATATATATACTTTATGGGGTCTCAGAGGAATATTTCGAGAAGTTACAAACAGAATGATGAAATTGGTATACCCCCATCCTATGGTGGAGGGCATAACTATAAAATTTGTAGGACATTCCTTATGTAGCATAAACCATCTATTGGTTTGCCCAAAGATTTTTCATATAGTCGGCGTTGACAAATTTTAAGCAAATTTTAAGCATTAATCGAATTGGATCGTCATGTAACTGAACGTGAGATAGGAGAGAAGTTAAGTATACCAAAATCAACCGTTCATTATCACATAAAAAGTCTTGGACTGGTGAAAAAGCTTGATATTTGGGTACCACGTGCATTGAAAGAAATTCATTTAACAAACCGAATCAACGCTTGTGCACCTTATGCACTTATATGCACCTTAAACGCAATGAATTCGATCCGTTTTTAAAACGAATCATAACTGGAGATGAAAAATGGATTGTTTACAACAACGTTAGTCGAAAACGATCATGGTCCAAGCATGGTGAACCAGCTCAAACCACTTCAAAGGCTGATATCCACCAAAAGAAGGTTTTGCTGTCTGTTTGGTGGGATTGGAAGGGTGTGGTATATTTTGAACTGCTTCCAAGGAACCAAACGATTAATTCGGATGTTTACTGTCAACAATTGGACAAATTGAATACAGCCATAAAGGAGAAGCGACCAGAATTGGTCAATCGTAAAGGTGTCATATTCCACCAGGACAACGCTAGACCGCACACATCTTTGGTCACTCGCCAAAAACTGAGTGAGCTTGGCTGGGGACTTTTGATGCATCCATCATATAGCCCTGACCTTGCACCATCAGACTACCATTTATTTCGATCTTTGCAGAACTCCTTAAATGGTAAAACTTTCGGCAATGATGAGGCTATAAAATCGCACTTGGTTCAGATTTTTGCAGATAAAGGCCAGAAGTTCTATGAGCGTGGAATACTAAATTTGCCAGGAAAATGGCAAAATGATATCGAACAAAATGGCAATTATATATTTGATCAATGTTCATTCTAATTTTATTAAAAATGCATTTACTTTCTTTTAAAAAATCCGCAATTACTTTTTAGGCAACCCAATAGCTTAGTTTGTCCAAATTTGGTCAACAACCTGTCACCTTTTTAATGTGCATCATAAATTTATAAAGAAAAGCTCTAATAAGAACATATCTTTGGTATATTTACCAATTTCAAAACAAAAAAAATCCTATAAAGACTTTTGTGCAAGAGATAAAAGACAGCCATAAAAGTTGAATGAAAGATATTCCATTAGATTTACGAATTACAAACTTCCACTCGCCAAATAGTATATTAAACGTGTTTTGATATTATCAAATATATATGCCGTAATAGACAAAGCTACCAGACAGACGATAGACAGATCTTATAATAAAATCTAAGTACGTAAAAATCACAAACCATTTCAAGAAATCATTGAACCTAAATGTTGGTATTTTTAGCAAAATGAGCTATATGTTGGGTTTAAGCACTTGAAATATGTTTTCTTTTTTTGGTGGGGGATACATAAAAAAAGAACAAATAACAAATACTTTAATCAATGGAAAACATGAAAATATCATCCTACCGTGGATAGGCATAATGAAGCATAGGATGGTGATGCATTGTACTCACTCACTTGCTAGACAATGAAAAGAAATCGTTTGCAAAATTCGGAGGTTTCCCCGATATTACCCACCCAGAGTATTAGCAATGCCCATCCTCCTACGTTGGCATTAATGAATGAGGCGTTATATGCCATAATACTTGCAAACAGACAGCCAGCTTTATCGTGTCCTTTGAAACATAATGAGGGAAGTATATCCATAACATGTTTAACAAGTAAAAGCGTGCTAAGTTCGGCCGGGCCGAATCTTATATACCCTCCACCATGGATCGCATTTGTCGAGTTCTTTTCCCGGCATCTCTTCTTAGGCAAAAAAGGATATAAGAAAAGAGTTGCTCTGCTATTAAAACGATATCAAGATATGGTCCGATTTGGACCACAATTAAAGAGAGAGAACGATTTATATGGGATCTGTATCGGGATATAGACCGATTCTGACCATAATAAACACGTTTGTTGATGGTCATGAGAGGATCCGTCGTACAAAATTTCAGGCAAATCGGATAATAATTGCGACCTCTAGGGGTCAAGAAGTCAAGATCCCAGATCGGTTTATATGGCAGCTATATCAGGTTATGGTCCGATTTCAACCATACTTGGCACAGTTGTTGGATATCATAACGAAATACTTCGTGCCAAAATTCATTCAAATTGGATAAGAATTGCGCTCTCTAGAGGCTCTAGAAGTCAAGACCCAAGATCGGTTTATAAGACAGCTATATAAGGTTATGGACCGATTTGAACCATACTTGGCACAGTTGTTGGATATCGTAACAAAACACGTCGTGCAAAATTTCATTCCAATCGGATAAGAATTGCGCACTCTAGAGGCTCAAGAAGTCAAGACTCAAGATCGGTTTATATGGCAGCTATATCAAAACATGGACCGATATGGCCCATTTACAATACCAACCGACCTACACTAATAAGAAGTATTTGTGCAAAATTTCAAGAGGCTAGCTTTACTCCTTCGGAAGTTAGCGTGCTTTCGACAGACAGACGGACGGACGGACAGACGGACGGACATGGCTAGATCGACATAAAATTTCACGACGATCAAGAATATATATACTTTATGGGGTCTCAGACGAATATTTCGAGTAGTTACAATCAGAATGACGAAATTAGTATACCCCCCATCTTATTGTGGAGGGTATAAAAACCATAACATATTTTATTATACAAATATTGCAAGCCTTCGAATAGAATTGAAAAAGAAATTAAGAATTGGAAAAAAAATATCTTGAACTATTTCGAATTTGAAAAGAAAAATCTGGGTAAATTATGAATGCCACTAAATTCTAAAGTAAAGTAGGGAGATATTTGTCAGTTTACTTACACCACTTTTTTGGAATAATTAGTGAAGTAATAACATTTGCCAAGAGTTCCATTAAGGGCATAAATCGCATTCGGAAGTCGAGTTTTTTAAGCGAACTAGTCGAATAACCGGATGAACCGTTAATAAGAAACTCACGTAAACAAGAGAATTATGTTATACTTGACTAAAAGGTACGTATGTTACTGTAGATATGAATAAAGTGGCGAATCTGGCGAAGTTCGCGGCTGTCTACTCAAGCGATTCATGTTTTTGCCCAGAATAATGTCTTATTAAGTTCTATTCATACATCTACCAAGAGAGAAGTGAGACCAACAAACGACTGAAAAAATCTTTCCTCAACCTAACGGCAAACAAATTCAAAATAAACCAGGCATAAAAAAATCCTTTCTGCAAAAATTTTGAGAGAAACGCTTAACAAATTAGCATTTTATTTACTCTCAAGATATTTTAAAATATATCGGGCATTCCAATAAGGATTCGACAATTTTTATACCCTCCACCATAAGATGGGGGGTATACTAATTTCGTCATTCTGTTTGTAACTACTCGAAATATTCGTCTGAGACCCCATAAAGTATATATATTCTTGATCGTCGTGACATTTTATGTCGATCTAGCCATGTCCGTCCGTCTGTCCGTCCGTCCGTCTGTCTGTCGAAAGCACGCTAACTTCCGAAGGAGTAAAGCTAGCCGCTTGAAATTTTGCACAAATACTTCTTATTAGTGTAGGTCGGTTGGTATTGTAAATGGGCCATATCGGTCCATGTTTTGATATAGCTGCCATATAAACCGATCTTGGGTCTTGACTTTTTGAGCCTCTAGAGTGCGCAATTCTTATCCGATTGGAATAAAATTTTGCACGACGTGTTTTGCTATGATATCCAACAACTTTGCCAAGTATAGTTCAAATCGGTTTATAACCTGATATAGCTGTCATATAAACCGATCTTGGGTCTTGACTTCTTGAGCCTCTATAGTGCGCAATTCTTATCTGATTGAAATGAAGTTTCGCACGACGTGTTTTATTCTTACTTCCAACAACTGTCTCAAAGAAGGTTCAAATCGGTTTATAACCAGATATAGCTGTGATATAAACCGATTTGGGATCTAGACTTCTTGAGACTCTAGAGGTCGCAATTATTATCCGATTTGCCTGAAATGACCATCAACATACGTGTTTATTATGGTCTGAATCGGTCTATAGCCCGATGCAGCTAACATATAAATCGATCTCTCTATTTTACATCTTGAGCCCCCAAAGGGCGCAATTCTTATTCGAATTGGCTGACATTTTACACAGGTCATCAACATATAATTTAATTGTGGTCCAAACCGGACCAAATCTTGATATCGCTCTAATAGCCGAGTAAATCTTTTCTTATATCCTTTTTTTTTTTGCCTAAGAAGAGATGCCGGGAAAATAACTCGACAAATGCGATCCATGGTGGAGGGTATATAAGAGTCGGCCCGGCCGAACTTAGCACGCTTTTACTTGTTTACTATTGCTGTATGCTCATTTGCCACAAAATGTACCACGAAAGTCTCTCTTGTGTTTCTTAAGATCACTGGTGAATTTCATATCAATCAGTTCGGATTTAGATATAGCTTCCATATACATGTATGGTCATTTTAAGGGCATTTGCAAGCATATTTGTCAACCGATCTTCTTTATATTCTGTAGAGTGATTTCTCTTCGACTTTCACAATACGTGCAGGTACAGATTTTGTTGGAATTTTTAATTTCGATGACTTAGCCTTCATACCCATACGGTGTTGGGTAGGTTGGCTTTGCCCGTGTTTGGCCCATTCTTACTTGTTCGAAATACAAATTATTCGGCTGCTTTTGGTTATCCTTCCCCATTTCGCAATTACTCTTGTCTCCTCCCCCGTGGCTGACAGTCATAAATATATTGTCTAACATTTCACTGATGATTTGGCTTTTACTTACTGTTTTATTTTTCATAATTTTTTCCAATACATCAATGGTATTATGTTGGCATTGGTGTATGGCCTCTCACTCATCGTTTGCCACGTACCATTCCAGGATAACATGCGCTATAAAAATTGTATCGCAGATAAAAATCATCGCAGACGTATGCATAAAATATTAATTACCAGAAGCTGTGAAAGCTGACATAACACTACGTTCATTGTGAGAGGGATTACAAAGCGGAAACATATTGCCATCAGCCCACTGTGATGATATGGGGGCGCAAAGAGATTCCTGTAGTCAGGCAAAAACTAAAGCCTAACTAGCTAAACGGTAAATACTACACATAGAAAAAAGAACAATATGGTAACTGACAGCCGAATAGACGAACGGAGTAAGCAAAGGACTTTGTTATGGCGACATAGAAAGTCTTCGTAATCAAAGGAATTAAGTATGTTAGAATATTCCTAGTCTAAAATGCATAGCAAAACTTTTCATTAGTTTGGTCGGACAATACTGGACTGGACAATACTCGCCCTTCTAAAAAATTAATCTTGTATTTACAAATGGGGAGTCAACTTACATCATATTAAGGACCCATCAGTCCTTAACGGGTTAGTTTAGAATCTATATATATATAAATGAATTTGTGTCTGTTTGTTTGTTTGTTTGTGGGTTTGTAAATTTGTTTGTTCCGTATAGACTCAAAAACAGCTGAACCGATTTCTTTGAAATTTTCACAGATTGTGTGGAGTGGTCTGGAAGGAGCAATAGGCAATATAATTTTTATACCCACCACCGACGGATGGGGGTATATTCATTTTGTCATACCGTTTGCAACACATCGAAATATCCATTTCCGACCCTATAAAGTATATATATTCTTGATCAGCGTAAAAATCTAAGACGATCTAGACATGTCCGTCCGTCTGTCCGTCTGTCTGTTGAAATCACGCTACAGTCTTCAAAAATAGAGATATTGAGCTGAAATTTTGCACAGATTCTTTTTTTTGTCCATAAGCAGGTTAAGTTGGCAGATGGGCTATATCGGACTATATCTTGATATAGCCCCCATATAGACCAATCCGCCGATTTTGGGTCTCAAGCCCATAAAAGCCACATTTGTTATCCGATTTTGATGAAATTTGGAACAGTGAGTTGCGTTAGGCCCTTCGACATCATTCATAAATTTGGCCTGGATAGGTTCAGATTTGGATATAGCTGCCATATAGACCGATCCTCCGATTTGGGGTCTTAGTCCCATAAAAGCCATTAGACTGATCTCTCGATTTGAGGTTTTGGGCTTATAAAAGGCGGATTTACTGTCCGATGTAGCCGAAATTTGGGACAGTGAGCTGTGCAAGGCCCTTCGACATCCTTCTTCAATTTGGCTCAGATCGGTCCAGATTTGGATATAGCGGCCATAAAGACCGATCCGCCGATTTAGGATCTTTGACCCATAAAATTCACATTTAGTATCCGATTTTGCTGAAATTTTGGACAGTGAATTGTGCAAGGCCCTTCGATATCCTACTTTAATTTGGACCTGATCCGTCAAGATTTGCATACAGCTCCTATATAGACCGATCTCTCGATTTGAGGTTTTGGGCCCATAAAAGGAGCATTTACTGTCCGATGTAGCCGAAATTTGGGACAGTGAGTTAGGTTTAGCCCCTCGTCATTCTTTTGCAATATGGCACAGATCGGTCTAGATGTGGATATAGCTGTCATATTGACCGATCTCCCGATTTATGGTTTTGGGCCCATAAAAGGCGAATTTATTGTCCAATGGCGCCGAAATTTGGGACAGTGAGTTAGGTTTAGCCCCTCGACATTATTCTGAAATATGGGCCATATCGGTCCAGAAATTTTTCTGAAACTTTGCCCAAATCGATTCAGATTTGGATATAGCTGTCATATAGAGCTAAGGCGCATTTATAATCTGATTTCACTGAAATTTAAAACAGTGACTTATGTTAGACTTTTCGATATCCGTGTCGTATATGATTCAGATCTGTTTAATTTTAGATATAGCTAGTTAAAAGAATAATATTTTGTTATATACAATTGAATAATGACTTTAACTTGTAAGTATTTGGTCCAAATCGGATCATATTCCGATATAGCTCCTATGGGCATGAGGTATACATTTTTCACAGGATTTTGACGAAAAGTGGTTTATATATTTGCCCGAGGTGGTGAGTATCTGAAGTTCGGCCCGGCCGAACTTAACGCCTTTTTACTTGTTTGATATCGGAAGGGGGCGAACCCTCCCCTTACCACAAAAGTACTACCCAAAAATAAAAGTGGACCGACCGGGACAGTATGGGACTCAAATGAAAGGTATTCAGGAGTAGAGTACAAATTTAGTATAAAAGTGGGGTTTGTGTTCAAGTCTAGGTGGCTCTTTTCTTTCCAAAAATAAGTGAAATACGTTGATTGATATATATGGGACTCAAATGAAAGGTATTTGAGAGTAGAAAACGAATTTGATATTCAATTTTGGAACCAAGTGTTTGGGGGTACGCCCTAAAGTGCTCCCTAAACTGAACTTCATTTCGGATTATGGCAATAAGGAGCTCAATTCAAAGGTATTTGGAAGTAAAGAACGAATTTGATATCTATTTTCAGGGAAAAGTGCCGGTGATCGCACAGCCCCAAAAACACTCTCCAAAAATTTCATATTTAATGACCATGGCAACCATGCAGCACGAATTTGATATCCATATTTGAGTCGCTATATCTGAGTGCCATCCCTCCCCTAAAAAGCACTTCTCATTACCCTAATTTTCAAAACCATTAGATCTCAGAGATTGGTAATGCGATTCGTTCGAAATTTTTTTTCACAGTCTAAACAAAACATGGTTTCTGTTGTTCTCGGGTGCCTCGGGAACCATCTCAAGCCGCTATATGGGTATATAAACAAATCACGACAGTATAGAGCTCAAACGAAAGGTGCTCGAGAAAAAAAAAACGAATTGATATCCATAAGAGTCATGTGTTCGGGGAACTGCCCCACCCGAAAACATCTCCCAATTATATAAAAGCTATTTGATATTTAAATTGATTGATTTTCGGGAAATTGATTCTCATTTTCGGGTCAAAGTCGCTAGGGGTCCATCCCATTCTCAAACAGAATTTATTTTCCGATCATGCTATTATGGAGCTCATATAAAATGTATTTGAAAGTAGAGCACAAGTGAATATTTAAATAAAGGGCCAAGTGTCTCTCTAAAGTGGAAAAATTTACCAATGCACTAATATAGGACTCAAAAGTAAATTATTTGGGAGTGGAGTAAAAATTTAGGAACCGAGAAGGGGCACACTTCTCACACATCCATGAAAGCTTGTCGCTTCAAGTTTAAACTCAATGATAAGGGACTTGTTTTTATAGCCGAGTTCGAATGGTGAGCCGCAGTGCGACATCTTTTGGAGGGAATTTTTTACATGACCATGCATGGCAAATGTCGCCGGCATTAAGAGGGGATCACCACCGTTTTAAATTTTGTCCGATGTTATCGTCAGGATTTGAACGCAGGCGTTTAGCGTTACGAGCGGACATAGGCTACAGTGGCACAAATTCGATATTCACATTCAAGGCGTAGTGCCCCAACCCTAAAAAGGTATTAGAGAGTTAAAGAAGGCGCATCGGAGCGGGCCCGGTTCGGCTTGTATGTCTATGTAATTAAAATATTCTTTTAAAACTAAATTCTTATTTGCTACCATAAATTGGAGTAATCATTTTACCTTTGGTTTTTTTTTTTCTGTGTACTTACCCAGTCAGTTCAGCTACCCAATACTTGCCCAGTAACAATTCCCTATACTGGCCGGTGTCTATGCTGCAAGTTGTTTGCCTTAAGCTTTTTATGAGCTCTTCTCGCACTCTTTTGTTGTTTGCTAAACTCCAAACCTATAAAATAATAAAGGCAATATTTTGTTGTCCTTCATAGCATCCCCTGTACCCTTCTCAAAACTATTTCCTTATTTTTATGGTCATCGTATCGTTGGGTCTATCCATCCTGTTCCTGCTCTTTTGATCACTTGGCTACGCTGTGTGGTGGGGTCTTTGGGTAGATAAGTCACAACAAAAATTTGCTTAAAAACTCTTAGCTATCCGCTTTTATGACAAATCAAACATCGTAAAAATGAAATTTATTGTCAACTTATATTTAATGCCAAAACAGCACCATTAAAACGTATATTAGTTTTCTTCCCTTTTGTCAATGGCCCGAACGTGCTGAAAAAGTGTGCGTGTGTTTGTTTGTTTGGACACTTGAGAGATGACACTTTAAGATGATATTGGCAAAAACGCTCATTTGAAATTGATAGAAGATATCGATAAAAGTGAGGTGTTTGTGGTATACTAAAATTTAAATTTCATTTGTTTTGTGGAAATACATAACGGGAGAGAATTTCGGGTGTAAAACTTTGTAAAAGATGGATGGATGATATTGCTGAAGTAAGGTCATAAAATGTGTAATTTTGGTGTACCAAATGATTTGTTTTTATAGACATCAATACCTTGCAATGTTCTTATTGTTGTGAAGAAGTTTCCTATGTTATTTTATTGAACTGTTTCCAAGATTAACGTATTATCATGAATCCATTTATTTTTTTTATTAAAAATAAACATGAAGCCACAAACTAGCGTTGTCTTTTCTCTTAAATGCATTGTTTAAGAATTACAACCAATTTAAACATTCTAAAATTAATATAAATTTCAAATCACATTTCGTTAAAAATATGAACACTGAACACTCAAAAACACTTTTGTCCTAGATATTAATATAAGCAACCTTAAATTAAAGATGATTCATTCAGCAACTTATTAAGGAAACATTTTCTTTGATGAAGGATATTTTCCTTGATATTAAGGATTTTTTATTCAAAATGGTAGTTTAGTAGATCCTTAACTTAATGCCTAGTTATCAAAGATAAATATCTAAAACATAGGCCAAAATATCGTTGAAAGTAATGAAAACAAGTAAAAAGGGGTTAAATTCGGCTGGGCCGAACTTTGGATACCCACCGAACTTTGGATACCCACCGAACTTTGGATATGTAAACCACCCTTTATCAAAATCCGGTGAAAATGCATACCTATACCGAAATATGTTCCGATTTGGTCCAAATACTTATGAGTACAAGTTATTGTTCAATTGTGTATAACAAAATACTGGTCGTTTTAGTAGCTATATCTAAAAATAATCCTATATGAACCATATACGACACGGATGTCGAAAAGCCTAACAAAAATCACTGTCCCACATTTCGGTGAAATCGGAAATGCGCCTTTTATGGGGCCAAGACTTTAAATCGAGATATCGGTCTATATGGCAGCTGTACCCAAATATGGACAGATTTTGGTTTCTTAGTTTCAGAAAAATGTCGAAGAGCCTAACACAACTCACTGTCCCAAAATGCGGCGACATCGGACAATAAATGCGCTTTTTCTGGCCCCAAAACCTAAAACCGAGAGATCAGTCTATATGGCAGCTGTATCCAAATCTGAACCGATCTATGCCATAATGCAGAACTATGTCAAGGGGTTTAACCTAACTCAATGTTCCAAATTTCGGCGACATCGGACAATAAATGCGCCTTTTATGGGCCTATAACCCATAATCGGAGAATCGGTCTATATGACAGCTTTATCCAAATATGGCCCGATCTGAGCGAAATTGACGAAGGATGTCGAAGGCCAAATATAACTCACTGTCCACAATTTCGGCGACATCGGATAATAAATGCGCCTTTTATGGGCAAAAAACCTTAAATCGAGAGATCGGTCTATATTGCAGCTATATCCAAATCTGGACCGATCTGGGCCAAATTGACGATGGATGTCAAGGAGCCTAATGTAACTTACTGTCCCAAATTTCAGCAAAATCGGATAAAAAATTTGGCTTTTATGGGCCTTAGACCCTAAATCGGAGGATCGGTCTATATGGCAGCTATATCCAAATCTGAACCGATCAGGACCAAATTGATGAAGGATGTCGAGAGGCCTAACACAACTCACTGTCCCAAATTTCAGCAAAATCGGATAATAAATGTGGCTTTTATTGGCCTAAGACCCTAAATCTGAGGATCGGTGTATATGGCAGCTATATCCAAATCTGAGCCGATCTGATCCAAATTGACGAAGGATGTCGATGGGCCTAACACAACTCACTGTCCCAAATTTCAGCACAATCGGATAATAAATGTAGTTTTTATGTGCAAAAGACCCTAAATTGGCGGATCGGTCTATATGGGGACTATATCAAGATATAGTCCGATATAGCTCATCTTCGAGCTTAACCTGTTTATGGAGAAAAAAAGACTCTGTGCAAAATGTCAGCTCAATATCTCTATTTTTGAAGACTGTAGCGTGATTTCAACAGACAGACGGACAGACGAACGGACATGTCTAGATCGTCTTAGATTTTTACGCTGATGAAGAAATGGACATTAGTGTCGGAAATGGATATTTCGATGTGTTCCACCATCCGTCGGTGGTGGGTATAAAAACGAGTCTGTGCAACATTTCAACTCGATATCAAAATTTTTACACCCTACATCACAACTTTGGTATAGCGTATTATAACTTAGTGCATTTGTTTGTAACACTAAGAAGGTAGAAAGATTGACCCGATCGACTTAGAATCACTATCTGATTCGATTTAGCTATGTCCGCCTGCCTGTCTGTCTGTCCGTCTGTCAATGTTAATTTGTGTACAAAGTACATGTCCCATTTCTTATAAGATGGTCCTCAAGTTTGGTACCGGCACCTTTTTTGGCCTAGAGACGAAGCCAATTTAGAATTAGACGAAGCCAATTAGAGAAAATCGGTTCAGATTTGTATATCGATTCACTATATTTGACTAATATTGATATAAAATCGTCAGGAGGGGCTCATCTGCACCGAGCGAACCGGTCGTCGGTCTTGGCTTTGTGCCATTTTTATACCCTCCACCATAAGATGGGGGGTATACTAATTTCGTCATTCTGTTTGTAACTACTCGAAATATTCGTCTAAGACCCCATAAAGTATATATATTCTTGATCGTCGTGACATTTTATGTCGATCTAGCCATGTCCGTCCGTCTGTCCGTCCGTCCGTCCGTCCGTCCGTCCGTCCGTCCGTCCGTCCGTCCGTCCGTCCGTCCGTCCGTCCGTCCGTCTGTCTGTCGAAAGCACGCTAACTTCCGAAGGAGTAAAGCTAGCCGCTTGAAATTTTGCACAAATACTTCTTATTAGTGTAGGTCGGTTGGTATTGTAAATGGGCCATATCGGTCCATGTTTTGATATAGCTGCCATATAAACCGATCTTGGGTCTTGACTTCTTGAGCCTCTAGAGGTCGCAATTCTTATCTGATTGGAATCAAATTTTGCACGACGTGTTTTGATATGATATCCAATAACTGCGCCAAGTGTGGTTCAAATCGGTCCATAACCTGATATAGCTGCCATATAAACCGATCTTGGGTCTTGACTTTTTGAGCCTCTAGAGAGCGCAATTCTTATCCGATTGAAATGAAATTTTGCACGACGTGTTTTGTTATTATATTCAACAACTGTGCCAAGTATGGTTTAAATCGGTTCATAACCTGATATAGCTGCCATATAAACCGATCTTGGGTCTTGACTTCTTGAGCCTCTAGAGGGCGCAATTCTTATCCGATTGAAATGGAATTTCGCACGACGTGTTTTGTTATGATACCCAACAACTGTGCCAAGTATGGTTTAAATCGGTCCATAACCTGATATAGCTGCCATATAAACCGATCTTGGGTCTTGACTTTTTGAGCTTCTAGAGGGCGCAATTCCTATCCGATTTGGCTGAAATTTTGCATGACGTATTTTATTTTTACTTTCAACAACTGTGTCAAATAAGGTTCAAATCGGTTCATAACCTGATATAGCTGCCATATAAACCGATCTGGGATCTTGACCCCTAGTAATCGCAATTATTATTACAGATATGCCTGAAATTTAGTACGACGGATCCTCTCATGACCATCAACAAACGTGTTTATTATGGTCTGAATCGGTCTATAGCCCGATACAGATCCCATATAAATCGTTCTCTCTATTTTACTTCGTGAGCCCCAATGGGCGCAATTCTTATACGAATTGGCTGAAATTTTACACAGGTCTCCAACATATAATTTAATTGTGGTCCGAACCGGACCATATCTTGATATCGTTTTAATAGCAGAGCAACTCTTTTCTTATATCCTTTTTTGCCTAAGAAGAGATGCCGGGAAAAGAACTCGACATATGCGATCCATGGTGGAGGGTATATAAGATTCGGCCCGGCCGAACTTAGCACGCTTTTACTTGTTTTTTGATAGTATTAGATTGTAGTGCAAAGCCCAAAAAAGTTTCGGGTAGTGAATACATTATTCAATGCTCGGTCCGGCTGAACTTACGCGTTTTTATGTATTTTTGGGGGAGAAGTCTTTACATGGCGGGTACCTCACAAATTTTGCCATCATTAGGGGGAGATAACCACTGGCGAACATTTTTTCTGATGTTCTCGCCATGAATCGAACCCTGACTTTCAGCGTTATAGGCGGAATTGTAACCTCTGCACTATGGAGGAGGGTCACCATAATAGAATACTTCAATTTGACTGACACAAAATTACAATATGCGTATATCCTGTATATATCTGAGGTTAATCTTCACCTCCTAATTGTTTATTATTTAAGTTTTTATTTAAAACTCGTTAAATATTTGTTAAATACTTTCTGTGTTTTTTGTATATTTTTATGCGAATTCTGGATAACAGGTAGGCAGGAATGGATAAAGGTATTTTTATTGCGTTTGATTTCATGTTGTTTATACGCATGATACAATTTAAGTGGAAAATTGTCTGTTATCTCTTTTAATGATTGCAATTATAAGTAGATGTGATAGATATGTCCACCGAGAGTGCACAGTGAACGCAAATGCTCATTCAAGCTGAAAATGAATGGGAGTAGACCAAATTTACTTATGATTTGCTTAATTCTGCATTCAATTATATCATATAGATTGCTTTCATATCAATAACCGTTGTCCTGTTCAAGTTTTAGGTCAATAATAAGGGACTATTCTGTATATCTTTTTTGAAGAGGTTTAACATGACAAATGTTCTCTCATTAGGATTCAAATCCAAGCGTTCACAATCATAGAGAGAGGTGAAAACCCATTAGCAGCGGTGGCTCCTTGCTATTTGCTTAGGTATACAGAACAAGTAAGAGTGTGCTATCAAGTTTTGGTTCGTCGAGGCAACTCCTAAAGAAGTAATTCTGCGGTATCCCGATGTGCGCCGCCATGCGGCCTATGGCACAGTATCCGGTTATAATCCCTGTCAAAGTACTCATCGACCTCTTATCGAACGCCAGCAACTGCCTCGTCCTCCTCCGGTCGATTACCAGCCATAGCGCCTTCGCAGTCCGGCAACCATCTACCGAGTCCCACCTCGCCACCTACGTGGCCCTGGCCATTCGATCTACTGTCTTCAGTAGCTCGGCAAATGGCACGTAGGTAAGACCGATGACTGGTCCGCCCGGCGCAGACGAACCCCCCCTGGGGAACACGTCCGCCCTCTCAGTTCCTGGAACCCCCTCATGCCCAGTTCCTGGAACCCCCTCATGCCCAGTTCCTGGAACCCCCTCATGCCCAGTTCCTGGAACCCCCTCATGCCCAGTTCCTGGAACCCCCTCATGCCCAGGAACCCATGTCAGCGTTACATCGTGGGCCCGGAGCCTATACAGGGATTCCAAACAGTCCGCCACGCATCTCGACCTCACCATCCTCGACCCCAAGGCATTAAGCGCCGCCATACTGTCCACATAAATTCTGAGTTTCGAGGGCGGTAAGCCCTTTGCCAGAATTTCTCTTGCGGCCACTGCAATGGCACAGACCTCTGCCTGAAAGACCGTACATTGTCCGGCAGTCTCAGGAACATACTGATATTGAGTGCATAGTAGTAGACCCTCAATGTAGTCCCTGTCTTCATCTTGGAGCCATCTGTGTAGATCGAGGTCTCATCCTCCCAAAGTTCACAATCCGCCCTCCATTCGTCTACCTCAGGAAAACGTATCGCGAATGTCCTCTCTCCAGTCGGCACTGGTGTCAAGCAGTCGGAGATTCTCCTCAGTCTACCCTCCGTATCCATAACACCCAGAATCGAACTGTGGCAGCAACCATCCTCCTTTAGCATCCCGAGCTCTCTCAGCCTAAGCGCGACCCTGGCGGCGCAGTTCCAAATATAGGCCCCCAATGGGCTGCATATCCAGCGTCGCCTCCAGGCTTGCATGCGGTGCGGATCTCTGTGCCCCTGTGATCCCGACGCAGGCCAGTCTCTGGACCTTTTCCAACTCCCTCGTACGCGTCCTCTTCCTTACGGCATCCCACCATACCAGCGCTCCATAGGCCAGTTCTGGTCTAACGATGGCCGTATAAACATTTAAACATTTTGGGAGTCGCCCCCCACTTCCTACCGAACACCCTCCTGCAGGAGTAAAATGCGCTCAGTGCCTTATGGCTTCTTTCCTCGGTGTTCCTCTTCCAGGACAGTTTTGAATCGAGGACCATGCCTAGGTATTTCGCCTCCTTCGACAACCGCAGGTTGAACCCGTCCAAGGACGGGAGTCTGAACTCCGGTATCTTTTATCTACGCCTAAAGAGCACCAGATCCGATTTCCCTGGGTTGGTTCTCAACCCATTTCTGGTAGCCCATCGCAACAACCTCCGCAGTGACCCTTTCATGATCTTGCTGATCGTCGACAGAAACTTGCCTCGGACCAGCAGCACGACGTCGTCCGCATAAGCGATAATCCTCGTCCCCACCGAGATCCATCAGGATTTCGTTAAACACAAGGTTCCACAGGATCGGTGAGAACATCCCTTCTTGGGACGTTCCTCTGGTCATCCGCTTCTTGACCACACAATCTCCCAAGTTTGCATTAATAATCCTGCCATAAACCATATTATTTGTCCATTGGGAGATTAAGGGCGGCGACTATCGCCCCAATATCCACATTATTGAAAGCCTCCTCAATATCCAAAAAGGCCGCCAGAGTGTAATCCTTCAGTCGGAGAGACGTCTCGACCTCCTGTAGCACCTCGTGAAGGGCCGTCTCCACCGACCTGCCTTTGAGGTATGCGTGTTGTGCCCTACTGAAGTTCTCCAGTGTCAGTCCCCCTCTCACCACCAAGACTGATTGAATAGTCTTCCCAGTGTTTTCAGCAAAAACGATGACTAATAGGCCTATAATCCTTCGTCGTGCTGTGGTTTATTCTTGCCGCCTTGGGGTTAAAGACCACCTAGTATTCCTTCCATGTCCTCGGTATGTAGGACCATGCCAGGGTCGATGTGAATATCTGCCCAAGCCATGGCAGGGTGACTCCAAGTTGTATAAAATTTTTGCCAAATTGGATAATAACTGAGACCTATAGTCAAGATCTCAGATCGGTTTATATCGTACTAATCAGGTTTTTGACCGATTTAAACCATAGTTGGCACAATTGTTGAAAGTCAAAAAAACTCGCCTTACACGTCAAATTTCAGCTAAATTGGAAAAGAATTGCGCACTCTAGAGGCTCAAGAAGTCAAGATTCAATGTCGGTTTATATGGCAGCTATATCAGTTTATGGACCCATTTGAACCTTACTTAGCACAGTAGTTGGAAGTCATAACGAAACACGCCTTGCAAAATATTTGCCAATTCGGATAAAAATTGCGCCCTTCAGAGGCACAAGAAGTCAAGACCCCAGATGGGTTTATATGACAGCTATATCAGGTTAGGCCGATTTGGACCATACTTATGGTGGAGGGTATAAAAAGGATATAAGAAAAGATTTACTCTGCTATTAGAGCGATATCAAGATTTGGTCCGGTTTGGACCACAATTAATTTATATGTTGGTGACCTGTGTAAAATGTCAGCCAATTCGATTAAGAATTGCGCTCTTTGTGAGCTCAAAAAGTAAAATAGAGAGATCGATTTATATGGGAGCTGTATGGGGCTATGGACCGATTCAGACCATAATAAACTCGTATTAACGGTCATGAAAGAATCCGTCGTACAAAATTTCAGGCAAATCGGATAATAATTGCGATCTCTAGAGGCTCAAGAAGTCAAGATCCCAGATCGGTTTATATGGCAGCTATATCAGGTTATGAACCGACTTGTACTTTATTTGACATATTTGTTGAAAGTAACAACAAGTAAAAGCGTGCTAAGTTCGGCCGGGCCGAATCTTATATACCCTCCACCATGGATCGCATTTGTCGAGTTCTTTTCCTGGCATCTCTTCTTAATCAAAAAAGGATATAAAAAAAGAGTTGCTCTGCTATTAAAACGATATCAAGATATGGTCCGGTTCGGACCACAATTAAATTATATGTTGGAGACCTGTGTAAAATTTCAGCCAATTCGTATAAGAATAGAGAGAACGATTTATATGGGATCTGTATCGGGCTTTTATCAGACCATAATAAACACATTTGTTGATGGTCATGAGAGGATCCGTCGTACAAAATTTCAGGCATATCGGATAATAATTGCGACCTCTAGGGGACAAGAAGTCAAGATCCCAGATCGGTTTATATGGCAGCTATATCAGGTTATGAACCGATTTGAACCTTATTTGACACAGTTGTTGAAAGTAAAAATAAAATACGTCATGCAAAATTTCAGCCAAATCGGATAGGAATTGCGCCCTCTAGAAGCTCAAGAAGTCAAATCCCCAGATCTGTTTATATGACAGCTATATCAGGTTATGGACCGATTTCAACCATACTTGGCACAGTTGTTGGATATCATAACGGAATACTTCGTACAAAAATTCATTCAAATCGGATAAGAATTGTGCTCTCTAGTGGCTCAAGAAGTCAAGACCCAAGATCGGTTTATATGGCAGCTATATCAGGTTATGGACCGATTTAAACCATACTTGGCACAGTTGTTGGGTATCATAACAAAACACGTCGTGCGAAATTCCATTTCATTCGGATAAGAATTGCGCCCTCTAGAGGCTCAAGAAGTCAAGACCCTAGATCGGTTTATATGGCAGCTATATCAGGTTATAAACCGATTTCAACCATACTTGACACAGTTATTGGATATCACAACAAAACACGTCGTGCAAAATTTCATTTCAATCGGATAAGAATTGCGCACTCTAGAGGCTCAAGAAGTCAAGACCCAAGATCGGTTTATATGGCAGCTATATCAGGTTATGAACCGATTTGAACCATACTTGGCTCAGTTGTTGTATATCATAACAAAACACGTCGTGCAAAATTTCATTCCAATCGGATAAGAATTGCGCACTCTAGAGGCTCAAGAAGTCAAGACCCTAGATCGGTTTATATGGCAGCTATATCAGGTTATGCACTGATTTGAACTATACTTGGCAGAGTTGTTGGATATCATAGCAAAACACGTCGTGCAAAATTTCATTCCAATCGGATAAAAATTGCGCACTATAGAGGCTCAAGAAGTCAAGACCCAAGATCGGTTTATATGGCAGCTATATCAAAACATGGACCGATATGGCCCATTTACAATACCAACCGACCTACACTAATAAGAAGTAGTTGTGCAAAATTTCAAGCGGCTAGCTTTACTCCTTCGGAAGTTAGCGTGCTTTCGACAGACAGACGGACGGACGGACGGACAGACGGACGGACATGGCTAGATCGACATAAAATGTCACGACGATCAAGAATATATATACTTTATTGGGTCTCAGACGAATATTTCGAGTAGTTACAAACAGAATGACGAAATTAGTATACCCCCCATCTTATGGTGGAGGGTATAATAAACAAGTAAAAGCGTGCTAAGTTCGGCCGGGCCGAATCTTATATACCCTCCACCATGGATCGCATTTGTCGAGTTCTTTTCCCGGCATCTCTTCTTAGGCAAAAAAGGATATAAGAAAAGAGTTGCTCTGCTATTAAAACGATATCAAGATATGGTCCGGTTCGGATCACAATTAAATTATATGTTGGAGACCTGTGTAAAATTTCAGCCAATTCGTATAAGAATTGCGCTCATTGGGGCTCACGAAGTAAAATAGAGAGAACGATTTATATGGAATCTGTATCGGGCTATAGACCGATTCAGACCATAATAAACACGTTTGTTGATGGTCATGAGAGGATCCATCGTACAAAATTTCAGGCATATCGGAGAATAATTGCGACCTCTAGGGGTCAAGAAGTCAAGATCCCAGATCGGTTTATATGGCAGCTATATCAGGTTATGAACCGATTTGAACCTTATTTGACACAGTTGTTGAAAGTAAAAATAAAATACGTTATGCAAAATTTCAGCCAAATCGGATAGGAATTGCGCCCTCTAGAAGCTCAAGAAATCAAATCCCCAGATCTGTTTATATGACAGCTATATAAGGTTATGAACCGATTTGAACCATACTTGCCACAGTTGTTTGGTATCATAACAAAACACGTCGTGCGAAATTCCATTCCAATCGGATAAGAATTGCGCCCTCTAGAGGGTCAAGAAGTCAAGACCCAAGATCGGTTTATATGGTAGCAATATCAGGTTATGAACCGATTTGAACCATACTTAGCACTGTTGTTGGATGCAATAAGAAAACACGTCGTGCAAAATTTCATTTCAATCGGATAAGAATTGCGCACTCTAGAGGCTCAAGAAATCAAGACCCAAGATCGGTTTATATGGCAGCTATATCAGGTTATGGACCGATTTGAACCATACTTGGCACAGTTGTTGGATATCATAACAAAACACGTCGTGCAAAATTTCATTCTGATCGGATAAGAATTGCGCACGCTAGAGGCTCAAGAAGTCAAGACCCAAGATCGGTTTATATGGCAGCTATATCAGGTTATGAACCGATTTAAACCATACTTGGCACAGTTGTTGGATATCATAGCAAAACACGTCATGCAAAAAACACGTCATGCTCAAGAAGTCAAGACCCAAGATCGGTTTATGTGGCAGCTATATCAAAATATGGACCGATATGGCCCATTTACAATACCAACCGACCTACACTAATAAGAAGTATTTGTGCAAAATTTCAAGCGGCTAGCTTTACTCCTTCGGAAGTTAGCGTGCTTTCGACAGACAGACGGACGGACGGACGGACGGACAGACGGACGGACATGGCTAGATCGACATAAAATGTCACGACGATCAAGAATATATATACTTTATGGGGTCTCAGACGAATATTTCAAGTAGTTACAAACAGAATGACGAAATTAGTATACCCCCCATCTTATGGTGGAGGGTATAAAAACGTCTTGCGAAATTTCAGCCAAATCGGATAGGAATTGCGCCCTCTAGAAGCTCAAGAAATCAAGTCCCCAGATCTGTTTATATGACAGCTATATCAGGTTATGAACCGATTTGAACCATATTTGGTACAGTTGTTGGATATCATAACAAAATACTATGTGCCAAAATTCATTCAAATTGGATAAGAATTGCGCCCTCTAGAGGCTCAAGAAGTCAAGACCCAAGATCGGTTTATATGAACCATACTTGGCATAGTTGTTGGATATCATAACAAAATTCTATGTGCCAAAATTCATTTAAATTGGATAAGAATTGCGCCCTCTAGAGGCTCAAGAAGTCAAGACCCAAGATCGGTTTATATGACAGCTATATCAGGTTATGGACCGATTTGAACCATACTTGGCACAGTTGTTGGATATCGTAACAAAACACGTCGTGCAAAATTTTATTCCAATCGGATAAGAATTGCGCACTCTAGAGGCTCAAGAATTCAAGACCCAAGATCGGTTTATATGGCAGCTATATCAGGTTATGAACTGATTTGGATTATAATTGGCACAGTTGTTGGATATCATAACAAAACACGTCGTGCAAAATTTCATCCCAATCGGATAAGAAATGTGCACCCTAGAGGCAGCTATATCAAAACATGGACCGATATGGCCCATTTACAATACCAACCGACCTACACTAATAAGAAGTATTTGTGCAAAATTTCAAGCGGCTAGCTTTACTCCTTCGGAAGTTAGCGTGCTTTCGACAGACAGACGGACGGACAGACGGACGGACATGGCTAGATCGACATAAAATTTCACGACGATCAAGAATATATATATACTTTATGGGGTCTCAGACGAATATTTCGAGTAGTTACAAACAGAATGACGAAATTAGTATACCCCCCATCTTTGGTGGAGGGTATAAAAAGTATATTTGATTAAAGTTCATTCTAAGTTTTATTAAAAATGCATTTACTTTCTTTTAAAAAATCCGCATTACTTTTGGGCAACCCAATATATACTTTGTGGGGTCTAAGATGATTTTTTCGTGGAGTTATAAACAGAATAACGAAATTAGTATACGACCATCCTATGGTGGAGGGTATGGAAAGATTAAAATCAATTTCAACCACGAAATTAATTGATCCAATTAATTTGTAAATTGAAACTGTTTGAAAAAAAATGATAACATCAATCCAACAAATAAACTGGCGCCATTTACGAACCGCAACAAATCGGCGATACTACATAGGTAGAATTGGCGTCTAAACTGTATACAAAGGATGACAGATGAACCTAAATAGGACATGTGCCGGAGTCCATGCTTTTTTATACCCTTCACCACCACTGTGGTACAGTAAACGGTTAAACTACTCAACGTTCAGCAATGAAAATCCTTTGACCAACCTCATTGTTCCTAGATCCTGGTGTCTTGGAGTAGCTCGTCATATATAGGATATGATAGGATATTCGATTTCATCAAAAGACTCAACATATCCTTCGTTGCCTCCGCTCTTATTCCTATGTCGTCCCCATGGATAAGGGAGTTTAAGAGAAACTTTCCATACAGGCGGTGTCCTTATCGCTATTAACCTGTTCACAGAAAATTTTCCAGGTGTAACATTCACCACCCTTATTATCCACATAGGACTACTTTGCCAACGTTCTGAATCTAGCCAGGTGTTTGCCTTCTCGAAACGGAGAACTGTCTCCGAAAGACACCAATATTGCAGTCGTTATCCCAATGACATTTCCGTCAATGTATTTGATGCTTGAGGTGTCCAGAGAGGTTTTCTTTAGACTTCTTCTGAGTAGTCTTCTGAATTTTTATACCCACCACCGAAGGATAGGGGTATATTCATTTTGTCATTCCGTTTGCAACACATCGAAATATCCATTTCCGACCCTATAAAGTATATATATTCTTGATCAGCGTAAAAATCTAGGACGATCTAGACATGTCCGTCCGTCTGACTGTTGAAATCACGCTACAGTCTTTAAAAATAGAGATATTGAGCTGCAACTTTGCACAGATTCTTTTTTGTCCATAAGGAGGTTAAGTTCGAAGATGGACTATATCTGACTATATATTGATATAGTCACCATATAGACCGATCCGCCGATTTATGGTCTTAGGACCATAAAAACCATCGGTCCAGATTTGCATATAGCTGTCATATAGACCGATCCTCCGATTTTGGGTCTTAGGCCAATAAAAGCCACATTTATTATTCGATTTTGCTGAAATTTTGGACAGTGATTTGTGTTAGTCCCTTCGACATCCTTCGTGAATTTGGCCCAGATCGGTTCAGATTTGGATATAGCTGCCATATAGACCGATCCTCCGATTTAGGGTCGTAGGCCCATAAAAGCCACATTTATTATCCGATTTTGCTGAAATTTTGGACAGTGAGTTATGTTAGGCTCCTCGAAATACTTCGTCAATTTGGCTCAGATCGGTCCAGATTTGGATATAGCTGCCATATAGACCGATCCTCCGATTTAGGGTCTTAGGCCCATAAAAGCCACATTTATTATCCGATTTTACTGAAATTTAAGACAGTGAGTTGTGTTAGGCCCCTCGACGTCCTTCATCAATTTGGTCCAGATCGGTCCAGATTTGGATACAGCTGCCATATAGACCGATCCTTCGATTTAGGGTCGTAGGCCTATAAAAGCCACATTTATTATCCGATTTTGCTGAAATTTGGGACAGTGAGTTATGTTAGGCTCCTTGAAATACTTCATCAATTTGGCTCAGATCGGTCCAGATTTGGTTATAGCTGCAATATAGACCGATCTCTCGATTTATAGTTTTTTGCCCATAAAAGTGGCATTTATTATCCGATGTCGTCGAAATTTCGGACAGTGAGTTGTGTTAGGCCCTTCGACATCCTTCGTCAATTTGGCTCAGATCGGTCCAGATTTCGATGTAGCTGTCATATAGACCGATCCTCCGATTTAGGATCTTAGGCCCATAAAAGGCGCATTTATTGTCCGATGTCGCCGAAATTTGGAACATTGAGTTAGGTTAAATGCCTTGACATAGCTCTGCATTATGACACAGATCGGTCAAGATTTGGATATAGCTGCCATATAGACCGATCTCTCGGTTTAAGGTTTTGGGCCCAGAAAAAGCGCATTTATTGTCCGATGTCGCCGCAATTTGGGACAGAAAGTTGTGTTGGGCCCTTCGACATCCTTTTTCAATTTAACTCAGATTGATCAAAATTTTAATATAATTGCCATATAGACCGATATCTCGATTTAAAGTCTTGGCCCCATAAAAGGCGCATTTATAATCCGATTTCACTGAAATTTAACACATTGACTTATGTTAGGCTTCTCGACATCCATGTTGTATATGGTTCGGATCGGTTTATTTTTAGATATAGCTACTAAAAAGACCAATATTTTGTTATACATAATTGAACAATGACTTGCACTTAGTAGTATTTGGTCCAAATCGGAACATATTTCGATATAGCTGATATGGGGCATAAGGTATGCATTTTTCACCGGATTTTGACGAAAGGTGGTTTACGTATATACCCGAGGTGGTGGGTGTCCAAAGTTCGGCCAGGCCGAACTTAACGCCTTTTTACTTGTTTCCACTTGGTTTTCACATTATTTCGGAAGGTTGTCAGATGCGGCGCTGCCCGTACTATTTTAAACCTAATGTAGCATTCATTTGTGAAGGAGTGTAATGGGGTTAAGTTTTTCTTAGGCTATGTATAGGTAGTGTGGTTAATATATGGTCCCAAAAAGCCTTATTGGTAACTCACCGGCTCCTGCTGTCTTATTATTAATGTATAGGATAGCTTATTCTTTATCTATTACTTTGTACAACTAATTAATATCACATTTTGCTCATTATATATCCCATTAAGGATGAATAGAGAGAATTTACCCATACCAATGGGTAGAGTATCGCTCATTTCAATTGTAGATCAATAATAAGAAAGCTCCTAATATAGGCTATTTATGTAGCACTGCCATCATCCAAGAGGATAGATAAAATATGTTCATTATTTTTCCTATTTTTTACCCTGGACCCATTGGTTCATGCACTGTGCGTTGCCCCAATCGCTGATGTTGACAGGGTATCGCACCCAGAGCACTCGTAAAATATTCAAGTTGAAATAAAAAGTGCTCTGTGGCTGTGTTGAAATTAAAAATTTATATTTTATTAATAATTTTTTAATGGCTTGCGGTTGTGTAGCTGGGGTACGTGCGCACATTAAATGGTAATGGCAGAGATGGTCTGCCCTTCACCCCTTCATGGCAACCCCTGGATGAAGTAGGGTGCACACAGATTAAGTGCATCGAGATTATATGCACAAGGGCAGGCACGCATTGCTTTGACAAATGTTCATTCACATACATATGTTATGTATGGATGTTCAACCAATTTGAGGTACTTTGGTAATTACAATAAACTGATATAAAATAATTATACGAATTGGATATAATAAAAATTAATAGTCGTTGAATGGTTTGAAACATGATGACAGCAGGGGATTATAGAAATTTGATGTGAAAGCTATTTAAAAACGTTAATATTTAACCAAGTGGTTGTAGATTAAAAAGATTTTTTCAAGTGGACAGAAGGAAAGTAAAAAGGGAAAGCTAAAAGGGCAAATATTTTAAATTGAAGATTTAAAAACAAAAACAGTAAAAAACTTGCTAAGTTCGGCGGGCCGAAACTTGGGAAACCACCAACATGGATTCTGTTAAAAATCTGCCAAAAGTAAATTTTTGCCAAATCAGCCAAAAATTTAAGCTTCTAGGGACCGTATAATGCTAATAGCTAGAGTGGTTTGTGTAGGAGCTATTTGGAACATACCAACCACGGATTTTGTAAATCATAACAGAACACTAATTGCAAAATTACAGCCAAATTGGATCACAATTGCATCCTCCAGGGGCTCAAGTTGAAAAATCGGTAGATCAGTTAATGTGGGAGCTATATTAGGTTCTATACCGATTTGGAAGTCATAACAGAATACCATGTGCAATATTTTAGCCAAATCGGTCAAAAATTGCTACTTACAAGGCTTCAAGATGGCAATAAATGGGGGTTATATCAGCTTATAGGACGACTAGGATTATACTTGGCACGGATGTTGAAAATCAGAACAAAAGAAAACAAGTAAGAGCGTGCTATGTTCGGCCGGGCCGAATCTTATATACCTTCCACTATGGATAGCATTTGACGAGTTCTTTGCGCGGTATTTCTTTTTAGGCAAACAAAAAATAATGAACAAATAAAAAGGTGTTAAGTTCGGCCGGGCTGAACTTTGGATACCCACCACCTCGGGCATATATGTGAACCACCTTTCGTCAAAATCCAGTGAAAAGAGCATACCTTATGCCCCATAGCAGCTATATAGACATATCATCCGATTTAGACCAAATGCTTTAAGTACAAGTCATTGTTAAACCGAGAGATAGGTGTATATCCAAATCTGGACCGATATGAGCCAAATTGAAGACAAATATCGAAGGGCCCAACACAACTCACTGTCCCAAATTTCGGCGACATCGGACAATAAATGCGCTTTTTATGGGCCCAAAACCATAAATCGAGAGATCGGTCTATATGGCAGCTATAACCAAATCTGGCCCGATCTGAGCCAAATTAAAGAAGGATGTCGAAGGGTCTTTCGCAACTCACTGTTCCAAATTTCAGCAAAATTGTATAATAAATGTGACTTTTATTGGCCTAAGACCCTAAATCAGCGGATCGGTCTATATGGGAGCTATATCAAGATATAGTCCGATATAGCCCATCTTCGAACTTAACCTACTTATGGACAAAAAAAGAATCAGAGCAAAATTTCAGCTCAATATCTCTATTTTTAAAGATTGTAGCGTGATTTCAACAGACAGACGGACAGACAGATGGGCGGATGGACATGTCTAGATCGTCTTAGATTTTTACGCTGATCAAGAATATAAAGGGTGATTTTTTTGAGGTTAGGATTTTTATGCATTAGTATTTGACAGATCACGTGGGATTTCAGACATGGTGTCAAAGAGAAAGATGCTCAGTATGCTTTGACATTTCATCATGAATAGACTTACTAACGAGCAACGCTTGCAAATCATTGAATTTTATTACCAAAATCAGTGTTCGGTTCAAAATGTGTTCATTCACAAATGAATATACCCCCATCCTTCGGTGGTGGGTATAAAAAGAACTGTTATGGTATTGGAATTGAATGCTGAACATTGTAGAAGCCATTGTGTTATATTTCAGTCCATTCAGATAAGAATTGCGCCTAGTTGGGGCTCAAGAGGCAAATCGGGAGATTGGTTAATATGGGAGCTGTATCAAACTATAGATCGAATAAGACCATATTGGACACGTATGTTGAAAGTCATGAGAGAAGTCGTTGTACAAAGTTTCTGCCAAATCTGATTAGAATTGCGCCCTCTAGAGGCCCAAGAAGTCAAGATCCCAGATCGGTTTATATGGCATCTATAACAGGTTATGAACCAATTTGAACCATACATGGCAGAATCGTTGGAACTAGTACTAAAACACCACGTGCAAAATTGCAGCCAAATCGGATGGGAGTTGCGCCCTCCAGAGGCTCAAGAAATCAAGATCGGTTCATATGGCAGCTATACAGGTTATACATCTATTAGCGCTATATTAAGCGCAGTTCGGATGGCAGTTGCGCCCTCCAGAGGCTCACGAAATCAAGATCGGTTTATATGGCAGCTTTACCAGGTTATGAACCGATTTAAACCATATTTAGCACAGTTGTTGGAAGTGATATCACAACACCACGTGCATAATTACGGTTAAATCGAATAGGAATTGCGCCTTCTAAAAGCTGAAGAAGTCAAGACCCATGATCGGTTGATATGGCAGCTATGTCAGGTTATGCACCGATTTTACAATGCTTAGTACAATTATTGGAAGTGATACCAAAACACCACGAACGATAATTGCGGGCTCTAGAGGCTCAAGAAGACAAGACCCAAGATCGGTTTATACGGCAGCTATATCAAACCATGGACTGATTTGGCCCATTTGCAATCCCAACCGACCTATACTAATAGGAAGAATTTGTGCAAAATATCAAGCGTCTAGCTTTATTTCTTCAAAAGTTAGCGTACTTTCGACGGACAGACGGACGGACATGGCTGGTTCGACTTAAAATGTCACGACGATTAGACATACTATATCTAAATATAGACCTATCTGGGTCATATGAAGCACGGATGTCGAACAGCCTATCACAGCTCAACGAACTTATATCAGAAAATCTGTATACATGTATGGCAGCTATACCTAAATAAAGCCCGATCTAGAGCATACTTTTTACTGAACATACTACGAGGGTCTAACACAGCTCAAATGCAAAGTGTAAGTTTGCCCATGAACATTCCATTAAGGAACAGGGCTCAATCTATCAAATAGAGAGATCGGTTTATACGGGAGCTAAAGACTGATTTGGACCGTATTTTGGTACGGTAGTTGAAAGTCATAAAAAAATACTCCGAAATTTCAGTCAAATCAGTTAAAAATTGCGGCTTCTGTTGGCTCCAGAAGTCCAGCAGATGAGTTTATATGGGAGCTATATCCAATTCCGAACCAATATGGCCAGTTTCTCCAACGACTATCATACATCAATGAGAAGTATCGGTGCAAAATTTTATGCGGACATCTTCATTTCAAACCATTTCGACAGAATATCAAGACGATCAAGATCAAGACGATCAAATTAATAGTGTCCCAGATGAATATTTCTGGTGTTACAAACGAAACATCTATATTAGTGCACCCCCTATCCTATGGTAGTGGGTATAAAAAGTTAAGTTATTTATTAAAATATTATAGTTAATATGTAACAAGTGAAAGCGCATTAAGTTCGGCAGGCCCGAATCTTATAGGCCCCCTACCATGAATCGCAAGTGACTAGATCTTTGAATGACATTGAAATATACTTATACGAGCTAAATCAAGTTATCGGCCGATATTGACATTCCTTGTGATGGATGTTAGAAGTAAAAAAAAAAACAAGTAAAAGCGTGCTAAGTTCGGCCGGGCCGAATCTTATATACCCTCCACCATGGATCGCATTTGTCGAGTTCTTTTCCCGGCATCTCTTCTTAGGCAAAAAAAAGGATATAAGAAAAGATTTGCTCTGCTATTAGAGCGATATCAAGATATGGTCCGGTTTGGACCACAATTAAATTATATGTTGGAGACCTGTGTAAAATGTCAGCCAATTCGAATAAGAATTGCGCCCTTTGTGGGCTCATGAAGTAAAATAGAGAGATCGATTTATATGGGAGCTGTATCGGCCTATAGACCGATTCAGACCTTAATAAACACGTATGTTAATGGTCATGAGAGAATCCGTCATACAAAATTTCATGCAAATCGGATAATAATTGCGACCTCTAGAGGCTCAAGAAGTCAAGATCCCAGATCGGTTTATATGGCAGCTATATCAGGTTATGAACCGACTTGTACTTTATTTGACATAGTTGTTGAAAGTAACAATAAAAAACGTCTTGCGAAATTTCAGCTAAATCGGATAGAAATTGAGCCCTCTAGAAGCTCAAGAAGTCAAGTCCCCAGATCTGTTTATATGACAGCTATATCAGGTTATGAACCGATTTGAACCGATTTGAACCAAACTTGGCACATTTGTTGGATATCATAACAAAATACTACATGCCAAAATTCATTCAAATTGGATAAGAATTGCGCCCTCTAGAGGCTCTAGAAGTCAAGACCCAAGATCGGTTTATATGACAGCTATATCAGGTTATAGACCGATTTGAACTATACTTTGCACAGTTGTTGGATATCGTAACAAAACACGTCGTGCAAAATTTCATTCCAATCGGATAAGAATTGCGCGCGCTAGAGGCTCAAGAAGTCAAGACCCAAGATCGGTTTATATGGCAGCTATATCAGGTTATGAACCGATTTGAACCGTACTTGGCACAGTTGTTGGATATCATAGCAAAACACGTCGTGCAAAATTTCATTCCAATCGGATAAGAATTGCGCACTCTAGAGGCTCAAGAAGTCAAGACCCAAGATCGATTTATATGGCAGCTATATCAAAACATGGACCGATATGGCCCATTTACAATACCAACCAACTTCACTGATAAGAAGTATTTGTGCAAAATTTCAAGCGGCTAGCTTTACTCCTTCGGAAGTTAGCGTGCTTTCGACAGACAGACGGACGGACGGACAGACGGACGGACATGGCTAGATCGACATAAAATTTTACGACGATCAAGAATATATATACTTTATGGGGTCTCAGACGAATATTTCGAGTAGTTACAAACAGAATGACGAAATTAGTATACCCCCCATCTTATGGTGGAGGGTATAAAAATACCACATTTATAATTACGCCAAATCGGAAAGTAACTCCGCCCTCTAGAAGCTCAAGAAGTCGAATCGAATGATCGGTTATTATGGCAGCTGTATCAGATTATGTGCCAATTTAGACCTCACATGGTACAATTATTCGAAGTCAAAACAAAACACCTCATTCAAAATGACAGCCATATTGGATAATAATTACGCCCTTTATGGCCTCAAGAAATCAGGACCCCAGATCAGTTTATATGGCAGCTATATCAGTTTGGTTTTTTTTTAGCCATCACAGCACATTTTGCCCATTAGCCGAACGTTGAATAGCGCTCCAAGCGCCTTGATCTTCTGCACTCTTTCTAATATCTCTGACACCACTTGACATTTCCATCGGGTTCATGGTCGTCCCGATTTGCGTGTACCACCGTGATCGCCTTCAAAAGACTTCTTTGCTGGGGCTTCTTCATCCATTCTGACAACTTGATCTGGCCAACCCAACCGTTGAACTTAGAAGTGTTTAACTATACTTGTGATTCATACGACGCCTATATTCTCCATTAATGTAAACTGATCCATATATTTTACGAAGGATTTTTCGCTCAAACAATCCAAGTACTGCCTTCTCTGCTTTCGCAAGTACTAATGTTTCATAGCCATACAACATCACTGGTAGTATTAGTGTCTTGTATCGTGTAATTTTCGTCTGTCGAGAGATGGCTTTGCTCCCAGCTGCTTGCTAAATCCAAAGAAGCAATTGTTAGCCAATTTTATCCTTCATTTTGTTTCAAAACTGGTGTCAGTTGTTTCGCTTATAGCGCTGCCGAGATAGATAAAGTTGCTGACGATCGCAAAGTTGCAGTTCCCAACTTTCTCCATTTGAGTTATCTGCATGGGTTTACAGGGATTTGTGGGAGTTGATTTCATCCACTTTGTCTTATCTCCATTTTCTGTCAAACCCATTTTCGTTGATTCTCTTTCGGTACTTTCAAAGGCTGCAATTGCTTCTTTAGGTGCAAATGCAAATTTGTCCTCACACATTCCAAACTTCTCACATATCAATGAGTGCTGTCCGATTCATGTTTAGGCTCAATGATAATAGGCCGAACGGCGTGCCGCAGTGCGACATCTCTTTGTGGAGAAGAGGTGTCACACTGCACACAACTTTTACATGGCTGCTGCGGAAGTGCCAACCTCTGCGCTACTGTGGCCTCCGGTGACCGACCCATAATTTCAATGTCGCCGGCATAGGCGAATATGTTCTCTTGTGAATAGCGTGCTATGCCTATTTACACCTGTATCTCCTGTAATCTTCTTCAACAGGATATTAAAGAGATCATTCGATCGGCGGTCTCTCTGTCTGAAACCTCGTTTGAAATTGAACGGTTTGGAGAGGTTGTTTCCTATTTTAACTAAGCAGCGTCTATCAGCAAGCGTCATCCTGTAGGGTTGTATAAGGTTATTGTCATATCAATTTCGTATCGGGTTATGATTTAGACTATACTCGACACAGTTGTCAAAAGCCGTAACAAGGGACTACCTGCAAGATAGCAGCCAAATCGGAAAAGATTTGCGCCCTCTAGAGGATCAAGAAGTCAAGATCCGTAATCGGTTTATATGACAGTTATATCAGGTTATGAAGCGATTTAAACAATACTTGAAACAGTTGTAAGAAATCAAAATAAACAAGTAAAAGCGTGCTGAGATCGGACGGCCCGAATCTTGAGTACCACCACCATGGATTCCGGCAAAAATGTACAAACTGAGTTTGTATTTGAATTATTTTGGTCTCAATGGTCTATATCAGCATATTGACCGATTCGCAAAAACTCGGCACTGATGTTTAAGCCATAAGATAGGGATTTACGCCAAATTTGAGCCAAATCTGGTGAAAATTTAGGCTTCTAAGGCTGAAGAATTCAAATTCGTCTATCGGTTTATATGGGGAATATATGTGTTTATAGAACGATTCGGATCATAATTGTCATGGATGTTTTAAGTCATAACTCAAGACCATGTTCGAAATTTCAGATAAATTGGATGGAAATGGAGGCGTCAAGAAATCAAATCCGGGGATTGGTTTATATGGGGGCTATATCTGTTTATAGACCGGTTCGGATCATAGTAGGCATGGATGTTGGAAGGCGTAACACAAGTATTTGTTCCGAGTTTCAGCCAAATGGGATGAAAAGTGAGGCTTCTAAGGGCTCAAAATTCAAATGCGGCGATCAGTTTATATGGGGGCTATATCTGTTTATAGACCGATTCGGATCATACTTGGCACGTATATTGAAAGTCATAACACAAGTTTTTGTTCCAAATTTCAGACAAGACAAGGCTAGTTACTCTCAGAATGTCGATATGATCCAGAATATATACCTTATGGGGTCGCAGATATTTCGAGTGCTTCAAACGGAATGACTAGATTTACCCCATCCCATAGTGGTGGGTATAAAAACCAAATGCAATTTTTCTGCCAAATCGGATAAGAATTGCGCCCTCTAGAGGTCCAAGAAGTCAAGATCCGATTTCGGTTTATATGGCAGCTTTAATAAAACATCGAACGATATGCGCTATTTACAATCCCAACGGGCCTACACTAATAGGTCCTTCCACTTAGTTCAATCCCAACGGGCCTACATTAATAGGAAGTATTTGTGCAAAATTTCAAGCGCCTAGCTGTACTCCTACGAAAGTTGGCGTGCTTTCGACAGACATGCAGAAGGATGGATGTGGCAAAATCGACATAGAATGTCAAGACGATCAACAATGTATACATACTTCGTTGGGTCTCAGATGAAAATTTCGTTGTGTTACAAACAAAACTACGAAAATAGTAAACACCCATCCAATGGTGGAGGGTATAGTCACTATAGGAAAGCTTATCATTTCGTAGCCTTAGTGGTAGAAGAACCAAATAAGTTCGGCGCCACGTTGGCATTCTTTTCTCATTATTTAAAGTTTTTATTGAATGTTTTTCACCAAACTTCATGTTTTTCTGGTCCAGTTATTGTTTTATGTGTGACTTCTTCTTTAATGGCCTGTCTGACTTTATTCTCCTAAAATATGATTCATTTTGGTTGCATGGCGTTTGGTTTTTTTTTTTTTGTGGATTTTTATATTTCCTTAAAATCCCTCTGCCATTCATCATTTTTGCAATAAAATGTCACCAAATTACACGAATTTTTGTTCATGCCACCGTGTCACACAACGCACATGCCATGTTAACATGTGTCACACTTTAAAATGCAGATGAAAATGAAAACTCCAAAACATTCGAATAATACTCCGATGGACAGACAGACGCCCGGACAGACATGCACATGTAGATAATAAATAAAAGGCCATAAATTTTGAAAATCTATAAAGACTCATTCGTATGGCCAAGTATTTGTTTTCCTCCCTACCATCGAATGGGGAGGACATCTGCTAAAGCAGTTCCTATTTCCAATGCCAAGCTACCCCCGGGGAGTAGGGAAAGAGAAAAGCCATACATGTTCATTGCTTGCCATCACACTCTGATTCATGTTTTATCTTCAAGAATTTCCAATTAAATTTTCACTTCCTATTTAGTACTTCCCTCCCCTTCTCATTTTTCCCCTACTGATACTGCCAATGCATTACACATTTCTTTGAAGAGATGTATTTTTTTATAAACTTTTTTTTTTTTACTTATGATTGTACGGTTGGCTTTGTTGTTGCTATTGTGATTATTGTGGTATTGAATTAAGTTTATTGACATATTACTAATTAGACAGAACATGACAGCGTATCAAGATTTATTGCCCTCCGATAAGGAATGCGTTTTCAAAAAGAGGCACCAAACCATGGCGGATATGGTGGCACTGCAACTGCTGCCTTTGTATGCTTCATCGTCTATTCGTTCAACTTTGTTGACGCATTCAGCATTTTATTCATCCATCGAAAATGACACGCATGCCTTTGAAGCAAACCCCCTCACATGCACTTGATTAAAATATTTTCTTAAACGCCACAATAAGCTCTTTGATAACATAAAGGCTGCATTTGGATGAGGAATTCGAGAAATTAGAAGTTACAATTTTAGCAAATTTATGTCAAAATTAGTTTCAAATGTTCACATATGGAAATGTTTCGATGAGCATATGTGCAAATCTGACAAAATTTTTATACCCTCCACCATAGGATGTGGGTTTAACAATTTCGTCATTCTGTTTGTAACACCTCGAGATATGCGTCTAAGACCCCATAAAGTATATATATATTCATGATCGTCGTGACATTTTAAGTCGAACTAGCCATATCCGTCCGTCTGTCTGTCTTTCGAAAGCACGCTAACTTTTGAAAGAGTAAAGCAAGCCGCTTGAAATTTTGCTCAAATACTTCTTATTGGTGGTTCATGTTTTGATATAGCTGCATTTTAAACCGATCTTGAGTCTTGACTTCTTGAGCCTCTAGAGGGCGCAATTCTCACCCGATTTGACTGAAATTTTGCACGTAATGTTTTGGTGTCACTTCCAATGACTGTGTTAAGTATGATCCAAATCGGTTCATTATCTGGTAAAGCTGCCATATAAACCGATCTTGGATCTTGATTTCTTGAGCCTCTAGAAGGTGCCATTTAAATCCGATTTGGAAGAAATTTTGTACAACGGCTTCTCTCATGACCATCAACATACGTGTCTAATATGGTCTGAATCGATCAGTAGCTTGACACAGCTCCCATATAAACCGATCTCCCGATTTGACTTCTTACGGCCCTAGAAGCCGCAATTTTTGTTCGAGTTGGCTGAAATTATGCATATAGAGTTTTGTTGTTACTTCCAACGACTGTGCTAAGTAGGGTCCAAATCGGTCTTTTACCTGGTATAGCTCCCATATAAACCGATCTTCCGGTTTGACACCTTGAGCCCCTGGAAGCGTCAATTTCCATCCAATTTGGCTGAAATTTTGAAGATGGTGTTCTGCTATGACTTCCAACAACTGAGTCAAGTACGGTCCGAATCGGCTCCTGATATAGCTCCTATGTAAACCGATCTCCCGATTTGACTTCTTGAGCAACTAGAAGCCGCAATTTAGCTGAAATTTTGCATGAGATGTTTGTGTCCGATTTGGCTGAGATTTTGCATGTGGTGTTTCGTTATGACTTCCAACAACTGTTTCAAGTACGGTCCAAATCGGTCAAGAACATGATATAGCTCCCATATAAACCGATGGCTCTATTTGACTTCTTGAGCCCTTACAAGCCGTGTTCACAGCCATTGTAAAACCAGTGTCGACATATGGCGCGGGTACAATGATGTACATAGGATACCTGCTGCCAAAAAGATTGACTAAGCCCAAAGACTGGCCTACGACATAATCAAGGGGATGGTTGATACACGCACAGCAAGCTGAATTAAAAGCAGTGCTAAATATACAGAAGTTTGCCCCTGTTCCTTAGTAGAATATTCATGGGCAAAATTTGCAATTTGCAATTTTGCTACGTATACAGCCTACACAGCAAAAAAGTAGGAGGAACTTCGCAGGGAAGATTACTCAAGCAGAATTCACCGAATGTGTACATCAATCAATGACCAGAGACTTGACATATGGATCACTGGTTTGGTGGAAAGCTGTTAATAAAAAGATTTAGTCTAGGAAGCTTAAGAAGGTCCAAAAACTGTCTGGTGGTATGGGGAAAGTCCTATAGTTCTTGGCCCTGAGAACAATTCGAGATATGATCTTAAGGTTTCACTTTCCCAAAGGGGAGTTGTATTGTTGAACAGAGGTAGTGTTTGTAGACGATAAGCAGCTCTCGTTCTTCATAAATTGCTCCAAGATGAAGTCAAGGATGCGACTGCGGGTCTCTTGCGTAAACTAAGGCCCTTAGAGGATATTCAAGATTCGCTTTCTCAAAATATAGCTTAAGGTAGTGGATGTGGTGTTTGAGGATGATGAGACCTCAGTCTTCACTAATTGCCCGAAGATATAGTCAGAGACGGGAGACACACGATGTTGCTGAGACTGCCGAACTAGTGTAACGCAATTCAAATGAACTTAGCACGCTTTTACTTGTTAATACTAATCGCATTTGTCAAGATCTTCATAGGCAAACAAAGGATAATGGATAAGAATTGCTATGCTATTGGAAGTATGTAAAGTTATAAACCAATTGGGGCCATATTTGGTTTTGCTGTTGGAGACCAATGTGGAAGTCGTTGTGCAAACTTTCAGCAAGACCGAATTAGAATTGTGCCCTTTATAGGATCAAGAAGTATAATAGGGAGATCGATTTATAAGGGAGCAATATTAGGTAATGTATACCGATGTATACCATACTAAGCACACGTGTAGGAAATCAGAACAAAACATTTCATGCAACATTTCACCCAAATGGGATGACAATTGCGCTCTTTAACGGCTCAAGAAATCAAGATCCAAATCAGTTTATATGGGAACTATATCGGGTTATGAACCGATTAAGGTCATACTTGGCACAGTTGTTGGAAGTTGAAACAAGACACTTCATACACAAGTTCAGCCAAATCCGATGATAATTACGCCCTCTAGAGGCTCATGAAGTCAACATCTCAAAGATCTGGAATAGCAATATTTGAACCATGCCGATTTGAATCATGCCTATTTGAACCATGCTATCCGCAGTTCTTGAAAGTCATAACAAAACACCCCACGCAAAATTTCAGCCAAACCGGATAAGAATTGCGCTCTCTAGTGGCTCAAGAGGTCACGACCCATGATCGGTTTATACGGCAGCTATATCAAAGCAAGGACCGATATAGCCCATCTACAATCCCAACCGATATACTCAAATAACAAGTACTTGTGCATTTCAAACACCTAGCTTTACTGATTTGAATTATATCGTGCTTTCGACAGACAGACGGACGGACATGGCTAGATCAACTTCAAATGTAATGATGATCTAGGATATGTACACTTGAGGGGGTCTAAGACGAATATTTCGAAGTGTTACATACGAAATGACGAAATATGTATGCCCCCTTCCTATGGCGGAGGATAGATCATATTTGATTTAGGTCCCTAGAACTCTTATAGAAGTTGCAGTTTCAACGAAATCAGGCAACAACTCAGCTTTTTATGGGATTAAGACCCTAATTGGAAGATCGGTCTATATGGCCGCTATATCAAAATATAATCCGATCTTAACCATATTTTGGTCGGATGTAGGAAGACTTAAAACAACCCACTATTTAAAATTTCAGCGACATCGGGTAGCAATTGTAGGCTTTATGGGTTTCAGACCCTACATGGGCAGGTCGTTTTATATGGCAGCTATATCTAAATATAGTCCGATCTGAATCATATTTGGAGCGTATGTCGGAAAGCTTAAAACAACTGTGTTTTTTTCACTTTTCAGAGAAATCGGGTAATACATGAACCTTTTATGGGCAGCTATATCTAAGTATAATCCGATCTAAAACATATTTGAGTTGGATGTCGGAAGGATTAAAACAAATAAAGCTATTTTGGGCTTCGGAAACTTTACAGGCTGATCGCTCTAAATGGCAGCTATATCTAAATATGGTCCGATTTGGCCCGTTCAAGAACTTAACCTGCTTGCAGCAAATAGACGTTTCTATACCAAATTTCATCTCAATATCTCAATTTTCAAAGGTTGAAGAATGATTACAACAGACGGACGAACAGACACTCGGCCATCGTTCAATCGCCTTAGAATTTTACGATGATCCGAAATATATTCACTTTGTTGGGTACACATCTGTTATAAGAAGTTGGTCCAAGATTTGCACGGGGCCTCCTTAAGCGCAAAAACATTAAACGGGCATGAATGTCCAACGTCAAAAAATGGGTGGGGAAAAGGCCTTTGGGAGTTGACTACGAATCTGGTATATACATGTGAGACAGAGTCTGAGACCGGCTCACCCTCTAAATACCCTTTAATAGGACGTGAAATTCGAGGTGGATAATATTTTAACTAAAAAAAGTTCTATGTCAGTGGAGTTCGAATCTAATGTTGATATATATATTCAAGAATCTCGGTCACATCCAGCCGTTCTAACATTCAGCAGGACATGATTACCAATACAAAACAAAAAAAAAAAAAAAATACAAGTAAAAAGGCATTACTCACCACCTCGGCTATATGTATACCCCATTTCGTCACAATCCGGTGAAAATTGGATAATTTAAGCACCCAAATTCGGCACCCAATATGTCAGCATTCAATTTTTTAGAACAAAATATTGGTCTTTTTGGCAGATATATCCAATTGGCAGCCTCACCCTACATACCCCTCAAACTGGACATATATATGGCAAAAAGAGGCTCAAATCTAATGCCTGTTTTATGGCAAAGTGTTTCAGGGACGACACACCTAATAAACTCCCCCTTAACCACGGAAAATCGGTCTATACAGCAGCTATATCCAAATATGGTCTGATATGGCCCCTTCAAGAACTTAACCAGCCAAACTTCAGCTTATTATCTCAATTTTTGAAGGCTCTAGAGTGATTACAACAGTCGGACGGACAGACGGACAGACACACTGACATCGTTAAACATCGAATTTTACGACGATTCGAAATATATATACTTTCGTCATAGTCCTGTAAGAAATGCCCCCATAGCAGCTTTATCGAAATATGGTCCGATTTGGACCACATTTAAAATGGATATTAAGTGGTCTAATAAGTACAAGTCATTGTTCAATTTTGTAGAACAAAATATTGGTCTTTTTGGTAACTATATCCAAATATAGACCGATCTGATCGATCGTATATGGTGTACGACACGGATGTCAAAAAGCCTAACAAAAGTCACTGTGTAAAATTTCAGCGAAATTGGGTTGTAAATGTCCCTTTGTGGGGCGAAGACTTTAAATTGTGAGATCGGTCTATTTGGCAGCTATATCCAAAT